>NC_044346.1:40513250-40720952 GCF_007364275.1 Archocentrus centrarchus
AAATCAGCAAAAAGCTATTTAAGCATAAAAATTCAAAAACAATAAATAATACAGCTTCATCAACTGCACCAAAGAATAAAACAATTAAATGTGGATTGTTAAACATTAGGTCTCTCTCTTCCAAGTCCCTATTAGTAAATGATTTAATAATTGATCAACGTATTGATTTATTCTGCCTTACAGAAACCTGGTTACAGCAGGATGAATATGTTAGTTTAAATGAATCAACACCCCCGAGTCACAGTAACTGTCAGAATGCTCGAAGCACAGGTCGAGGAGGAGGATTAGCTGCAATCTTCAATTCCAGCTTATTAATTAATCAAAGACCCAGACAAAGTTTTAATTCTTTTGAAAGCCTGACTCTTAGTCTTGTCCATCCTAATTGGGAAATTCAAAAACCTGTTTTATTTGTTATTACCGTATTTTTCGGACTATACGTCGCTCCGGAGTATAGGTCGCACCAGCCAAAAAATGCATAATAAAGAAGAAAAAACATATATAGGTCGCACTGGACTATAAGTCGCACTTTTTTGGGGGGGGGGGGGTTGATAGAATCCGAGACTCAGAGCACAAATTCCATCTTGAACGGCAATTTAAAATAATAATGGATTAAAGAACAGGACGAACACGGTTACACCTACGTTATGCTAACGTAGCACATTCAGCTACATGACGCACAACGAACACGTGTTTGGTATTGTAACGTTGTAAACACACTTCCAAAGTCGGCGATATTCACAACAAAGGTCGTCTTTATTAACAGAAAAACGGCTGCTGTAGGCCACAGCCACGCCAACCACAACTACAACAGCGGAACAGCAACACACACACAGGCAAGCTCTCGGTCTTTTTCTCTCTCTCCATGCTGCCTTCACGAACCTCCCGAACAGTCCGAAATCCCACAACATCAACACGCTCTCTAACTAAGAGAATCGCTACAGTATGTTAACGTAACATTAAGTTATTCAGATAACCATAGCATAAAGAACATACTAACAAGTTAACCAAACCATCAATCCATTGAATTCTTCCTCGGTGTCACTTCTAAACAATTCCGTACACTCCGTAGATGAAGCGCCGCTTCCTCTTCTGTGTCATGTTAGTCAGACTCGTCATCAGCTGCAGTTCCAATTATTCCAGCCTTTCTGAATCCCAATGGGATGGTTTGTCACTGAAGCCCATGTTTTCTTGATCCATCCAATGACTTCCAGGAAAGTTGGGTGGCGCATTCTCCCAGTTGCCGTTAAGCTGTGCTCTCCATCCATCATCCACTGCGCCCACAGGTTACGCAAGACTGCCTTAAAGCTGCAGTTCACGGAGATGTCAAGTGGCTGGAGTATTTTGGTTCATGTGTTATAAATGTCACATATACGTCGCTCCGGAGTATAGGTCGCACCCCCAGCCAAACTATGAAAAAAAGTGCGACTTATACTCCGGAAAATACAGTATCTATCGTCCACCTGGTCCTTACTCAGAGTTTCTGTCTGATTTCTCAGACTTTTTATCTGATTTAGTGCTCAGTTCAGATAAAATCCTTATAGTGGGTGATTTTAACATCCATGTAGATGCTGAGAATGACAGCCTCAACACTGCATTTAATCTATTGTTAGATTCAATTGGCTTCTCTCAAAATGTAAAGGAGCCCACCCACCACTTTAATCATACTCTGGATCTTGTCCTAACATATGGCATAGAAACTGAAGACTTAACAGTATTCCCTGAAAGCCCCCTCCTGTCTGATCATTTCTTAGTAACATTTACATTTACTTTAATGGATTACACAGCAGTGGGGAATAAGTTCTATTACAGTAGAAGTCTTTCTGAAAGTGCTGTAACTAAGTTTAAGGATCTAATTCCTTCATTGTTATGCTCTTCAGTGCCATGTGCCAACACAGTGCAGAGCAGCTACCTAAACTCTGCTCCCAGTGAGGTCAATTATCTCGTCAATAGTTTTACATCCTCACTGCGTATAACTTTGGATACTGTTGCTCCTCTGAAAAGGAAAGCTTCAAATCAGAAGTGCCTGACTCCGTGGTATAATTCACAAACGCACAGCTTAAAGCAGATAACCCGAAAGCTGGAGAGGGAATGGCGTCTCACTAAATTAGAAGATGCTCATTTAGCCTGGAAAAAGAGTTTGTTGCTCTATAAAAAAGCCCTCCGTAAAGCTAGGACATCTTACTATTCATCATTAATTGAAGAAAATAGGAACAACCCCAGGTTTCTTTTCAGCACTGTAGCCAGGCTGACAAAGAGTCAGAGCTCTGTAGAGCCGAGTATTCCTTTCACGTTAACTAGTAGTGACTTCATGGATTTCTTTACAAATAAAATTTTAGACATTAGAGAAAAAATTATTCATAACCATCTCAAAGATTATTCTTCATGTTCGGCTGCTTTCAGCACTGCTGGTATTTGTTTAGACTCTTTTGCTCCAGTTGATCTTTCAGAGTTAACTTCAATAGTTACTTCCTCCAAACCAGCAACATGTTTGTTAGATCCCATTCCTACTAGACTGTTCAAAGAAGTCTACCCAATTATTGATGCTTCAATCTTAAAAATGATCACAGTCTTTATTAGTTGGCTATGTACCACAGACCTTCAATGTGGCTGTAATTAAACCTCTACTTAAAAAGCCATCACTTGACCCAGCTGTCTTAGCTAATTATAGGCCAATCTCCAACCTTCCTTTTCTCTCAAAGATTCTTGAAAGAGTAGTTGTAAAACAGCTAACGGATCATCTGCAGAGGAACGGTTTATTTGAAGAGTTTCAGTCAGGTTTCAGAATTCATCACAGTACAGAAACAGCATTAGTGAAGGTTACCAATGATCTTCTTAGAGCCTCTGACAGTGGACTCATCTCTGTTCTTGTCCTGTTGGACCTCAGTGTAGCTTTTGATACTGTTGACCGTAACATTTTATTACAGAGATTAGAGCATACTATAGGTATTAAAGGTACTGCACTGCAGTGGTTTGAATCATATTTATCTCATAGACTCCAATTTGTTCATGTAAATGGGGAGTCTTCTTCACACACTAAGGTTAATTATGGAGTTCCACAGGGTTCTGTGCTAGGACCAATTTTATTTACATTATACATGCTTCCCTTAGGCAGTATTATTAGAAAGCACTGCATCAATTTTCATTGTTATGCAGATGATACTCAGCTTTACCTATCAATGAAGCCAGATGACACACATCAATTAGTTAAACTGCAGGAATGTCTTAAAGATATTAAGGCCTGGATGACCTCTAATTTCCTGCTTCTAAATTCAGATAAAACTGAAATTCTTATTCTCGGCCCCACAAATCTTAGAAACATGGTGTCTAACCAGATACTTACTCTGGATGGCATTACTTTGGCCTCCAGTAACACTGTGAGAAATCTTGGAGTCATTTTTGACCAGGATATGTCCTTCAATGCACATATTAAACAAATATGCAGGACCGCTTTTTTGCATTTGCGCAATATTTCTAAAATTAGAAACATCCTTTCTCAGAGTGATGCTGAAAAGCTCATTCATGCATTTATTACTTCTAGGGTGGACTATTGTAATTCATTATTATCAGGCTGTCCTAAAAGCTCCCTGAAAAGCCTTCAGCTGATCCAAAATGCTGCAGCTAGAGTACTGACAGGGACTAGAAAGAGAGAGCATATTTCTCCCATATTGGCTTCTCTTCATTGGCTCCCTGTTAAATGTAGGATAGAATTTAAAATTCTTCTCCTCACATACAAGGTCTTGAATAATCAGGCCCCATCTTATCTCAAAGACCTCATAGTACCATATCACCCCAATAGATCACTTCGCTCTCAGACTGCTGGCTTACTTGTGGTTCCTAGGATACTTAAGAGTAGAATGGGAGGCAGAGCCTTCAGCTTTCAGGCGCCTCTTCTGTGGAACCAGCTTCCAGCTTGGATTCGGGAGACAGACACACTCTCTATTTTTAAGATTAGGCTTAAAACTTTCCTTTATGATAAAGCTTATAGTTAGGGCTGGATCAGGTGACCCCGAACCATCCCTTAGTTATGCTGCTATAGGCCTAGTCTGCTGGGGGGTTCACATAATGCACTGTTTCTCATTCACCTTATTTACTTTGTTTATACTCCACTCTGCATTTAATCATTAATTGATATTAATCTCTGGCTCTCTTCCACAGCATGTCTTTCTCTCCCCTCAGCCCAACCGGTTGCGGCAGATGACTGCCCCTCCCTGAGCCTGGTTCTGCTGGAGGTTTCTTCCTGTTAAAAGGGAGTTTTTCCTTTCCACTGTCGCCAAGTGCTGCTCATAGGGGGTCGTTTTGACTGTTGGGTTTTCTCTGTATTATTGTAGGGTCTTTACCCACAATACAAAGCGCCTTGAGGTGACAGTTTGTTGTGATTTGGCGCTATATAAATAAAATTGAATTGAATTGAATTGGTGTCGTCAGCAAATTTGACGATGAGGTTGTTATTGTGGGCTGGACTGCAGTCACGGGTGTAGAGGCAGTACAGGAGGGGGCTCAGCACACAGCCCTGTGGGGAGCCAGTGCTCAGTGTGCAGGTGGAGGAGAGATGGGGGCCAAGTCTCACAGTCTGGGGCCGGTTGGTTAAGAAGTCCTTGATCCAGGAACATGTGAGAGGGGGGAGGCCCAGGGTGTGCAGTTTGGTGGTGAGAATGTCCGGGATGATTGTGTTGAACGCTGAGCTGTAATCCACAAAGAGCATGCGAGCGTAGCTCTGCTGCTGCTCCAAGTGGCTCAACACAGAGTGGAGAGCTACAGCGATGGCGTCCTCTGTGGATCTGTTTGCACGATATGCAAACTGATGGGTGTCGAAAGTGGGGGGCAGAAGGTCTTTGATGTGCTGGAGAACCAGCCTCTCAAAGCACTTCATGATTACCGGTGTGAGGGCCACAGGGCGGTAATCATTTAGGCTGGTGACAGATGACCTTTTGGGCACGGGGATGATTGTGGCTGTTTTTAGGCAGGGGGGGATGACTGCTTGGGCCAGGGAGAGGTTGAAAATCCTGGTGAGAATCAGGGTGAGCTGGTGGGCACACACTCTGATCACCTTGCCAGGTACTCTGTCTGGTCCGGCAAGTCAAGTCAAGTCAAGTCAAGTTTATTTATAAAGCACATTTAAAACAACGACGTTGACCAAAGTGCTGTACAAGATCTGTAACCCCAAGGACTATACTAAATAAAAATAAAAATATATAAATAAATAAATAAAATAATAAAATAAAAATAAATAAATAAAAACATTAAGAACAATAAATAACATAAGAAAATTAAAAATTAAAACGTTTAAAACAAGTACCATAAAAATACCATAAAACAATCTAAAAGGAGGTAGCACTGCAGCCAAATGCCAAGGAAAAGAAATGTGTTTTTAATAGAGATTTAAATGTGTGTATCGTCTGAGCTGTGCGGATATGGAGAGGTAGATCGTTCCATAGCTTTGGTGCTGCTGCTGCAAAAGCTCGATCACCTCTCTGTTTTAGTCTAGTTTTAGTCTAGTCGGCAGCCTTCCTGGGGTTCACTGCCAGGAGCACGCGCCGTACCTCATGCTCCTGGTACGGCGCCGTACCTCATGCTCCTGGACAGTGAGTGGGGTGCAGCCTGGTGGAGGGGGCAGGACTGGAGCAGATGGGTGGTCCTGAGGCATCTCAAAGCGAGCAAAGAAACAGTTAAGTTCCTCTGCTAGTGACACACTCAGGTCTCCTGCAGTCACATCACAGCCTCTGAAGTTTGTGATGTTCTGAATGCCCTACCACACCTCCCGTGTGTTATTGCAGGACAGATGGGACTCTATTCTCCTCCTGTAGTCCGTTTTGGCTTTTTTAATTCCTCTTTTCAGGTCAGCTCGAGCAGCACTGTACAGAGCTCTGTCACCTGACCTGAAGGCAGCATCACGGGTTTTGAGGAGTGAACGGACCTGGCTGTTCATCCAGGGTTTCTGGTTAGGGAAAACCTGGATGTTTTTGCTAACAGTCACATTTCCGATACAGAACTTAATGTAGTCCAGTACCATCCCTGTGAATGTTTCTAGGTCCTCGTGTTCGAATAAGTCCCAGTCTGTGTATGCAAAGCAGTCCTGTAGGTCGGAGAGTGCGTTTTCAGGCCAGGTTGTAATGTTTTTTACAGTAGGCCTGGCTCTCCGTCTGAGGGGGGTGTATGCTGGGGTGAGCAGCAGGGAAAGATGGTCGGACTGGCCGAGGTGGGGGAGGGGTTTGGCTCTGTAAGCGTGCTTAATGTTGGAGTAAACATGGTCAAGAGTGTTCTCCCCTCTTATGGAACATTTGACATGTTGGTGGAATTTCGGGAGTACAGTCTTTAAGTTGGCCTTGTTAAAGTCTCTCGCGATAATAAGAACACCGTCGGGGTGGACCCGCTGCTGTTCGTTAGTGGCGTTCAGCAGGAGAGAGAGCGCCATGCTAACGTTAGCATCGGGAGCTATATACACAGCTGTGACGATCACTACTGTTAGCTCTCTGGGTAGAAAAAAAGGCCGACATCTTACAGAAATGTACTCGAGGTCTGGGGAACAATGTTTGTTTATGATTGTTCCCTTGTTACACCAGTCCTCATGCACGTAAATACAGAGACCCCCTCCCCTGCTCTTACCGGAGTCCTTGGTCCGATCTCCGCGTAGCAGAGTGCGGCCTGCTAGCTGCACGCTAGCATCGGGAATGTGGGGGTTTAGCCAGGTCTCGGTGATAATCATTACACAGCAGTCACGAACATAGCGATTTACAGCCAGCTCTAACTCTAGGTTGTCCGTTTTATTTACCATGGACCTGGCATTGGAGAGATACAGGCTCGGCAGAGGAGGCCTGTGTGGTTGGCATTTCAGCTTCAGCATAAAGCCAGACCTGCAGCCCCACTTCTGCTACCTCTCCCTCCGCCGTCGGCGGCGCCTTCCAGACCCGATAACAATCCACGGAGCACCCGGCGGTCTCGCTATTGCGTCTGGGATGTTATGAGTGTAGTGAAAATCACTCGATATCTTGTGCCGGTAGCCAATGTCCACAAGATCCTGGCGTGTGTAGCAGTTGTTTGCAGAGACAAATGCACCAAAACTAACAAATATGAAATACAAAAAGTACAAAAAAGAGCACCGAAAGGAACAGCCGTGAGCCGCTGCGTCTGTGCGCGCCGCCATCTTTTCTTTGAAGATGACAAAAAGTGAGGGAGAGAGTGGGCAGCCCTGCCTGGTGCCCCTCTGCAGACTGAAGCTTTGAGAAATAAGATCATTTGTCCTAACCCGTGCATTGGGGGAGCTGTATAGTGATCTGATCCAGTTAATGAAGGATGACCCAAATCCAAATTTTTGTAGAACTGCTAATAAATACTCAGCTTTATCTATCCATGAAGCCAGGGGACACACATCAATTAGTTAAACTACAGGAATGTTTTAAAGACATAAAGGCCTGTATGACCTCATATTTCCTGTGTCTTAATTCAGATAAAACTGAAGTTACGGTACTCGGCCGTACAAATCTTAGAAACATGGTGTCTAACCAGATACTTAGACTGGATGGCATTACCTTTGTCATGTACCGCTGTGGCAGGCAAGGTGGAGGACCCCAACGCAGGACACCCAAGGCTGAAGCTTGGAAGCTAACCGGAAGGAGGGACTGGAACAAAACCAAAACACAAGAGTCCAAAAAGAGGTCAAGATAGTTCAGGGGGCCTAGCGACGTGATGAGATGGGAGGCCGACCGCACTCCAGTGGGAGCGGCGACGTGACGAGATGGGAGGCCGACCGCGCTCCCAGCAGTGGCAGCGATGATGTGGTGTGGCAGGGTGCCGACGGCACTCCTAGCGGCGGTGGCGACGTGACAATACGGGAGGCCGACTGTGCTCTTGGCGGCGGCAATAACAGTGTGGTGTGGCAGGGGGCCAACCGCGCTTCCAGTGGCGACAACAACATGGAATGGCAGGGGGCCAACAGCGGTGGTGGCAAAATGAAATAGGAGGCTCGGACTCAGCCAGACGCTCAGACCAAGCCTCCAGATGAGGCTCGGACTGAGTCGGACCCTTGGGCTGAACGGGACCCACAGAGCAAGGCCCCGGATGCACAGGCTGGGGCTGCGGTGCAGGGCACACAGCTGCCTCCCTGGACAGCTGGGGCCGCTTAGAGGCTGGTGTGGATGATTGTGACCCTGACTGTGGCTGCAGCTACGGCTGACTGTGACCTTGACTGGAGAGCTGCAGCTGACTGTGACCCTGACTGAAGAGCTAGTGAAGCTGCTGCAGCTGCAGGAGACGGGGACACTGTGGAGTGTGGCTGCGGCCTGGGGCCTGCTGCAGCGGGCTGTGGAAACTGTGGCTTGGGGCCTGCGGAAACTGTGGCTTGGGGCCTGCAGCAGCATCCCGTGGAAACTGTGGCTTGGTTGTAGCAGATGCTGAAGACAGCGGTGGTGGCCTGAAATCCAAATACTCAGTAGGGATGTGCCGATCCGATATTCAGTATCGGTCTGATACTGGCCTAAATTACTGGATCAGATATCGAAAAGAAATAAAAAATGTAATCCGATACATTCAATAACGTTTTGCTCACATTAGCCTGGTTAAACAGAAAAGTTTAACTATTTTTTAAAATAACGCCACAGAGTCAGCTAAATGGAGCTGGACTGGTAAACACTTCCAGAGCTTTTGTGCCACTGCCTAAAAAGCTCTGGCTGCCCTGGTCCTTAGTCTTGTATGTGGGACAACTAAAAGACTTTGATTTTGTTGTGTGAGAGACTGTTGATTTTTTTTTTAATGTTTTTAAATGCCTGGATCAGTTTTAAATATTTGGCTTTATATGTATCGGCCGATATCCAAATGTAAAATATCGGTATCGGACATAAAAAAGTGGGATTGTGCCATCCCTAATACTCAGTGTCAGCTGTCTCTGATGGTGGAGAGTTGTGCCGCTTCCTCCGAGAGGCGGAAGCCCTGGGAATGGCAGCAGCAGGTTCCTCTTCTTCAGCCCACATTAGGGCCAAAAACGTGGCTGGGCCGCTCCGTGATGGCGTGGACGTGGCTGAGCAGGTGAGTAGAGGCGATGATGGTGGTTTGATGACAGGCTGCAGGAGAGGACATGTGGTGAGGGCTTGGAGGAAAAAAGCAGAATCCCTCCCCTGTACCGGACAGCCAATATTAAACAGTTCATACTGGAGATTTTTCCAGAGCATTATTACTGAATAAGCCAGTGAGGCTGTGTCAGGATGGGAGAGGAGCCAAGATGAGAAAGTTATCCGTCCACAGCAAAAAGCCAGTTGTAACATCCTTTTGTATTTATCTGTTGCAGTGATGATCTTCCGTACATAGTCCCAAAATTGTGCAATCACCTCCTCTTGCTTCTTGGAGGAGCTATGGGAGTCCGCGGGGTCCATTACTTGTTAGGTCATACTGTCATGTACCACTGTGGCAGGCAAGGTGGAGGACCCCAAAGCAGGACACCCAAGGCTGAAGCTTTGCTTGGACTTGACTTCATTAAATAAAGAAAACAAGGACCGGCTGGACGGCAGCACAAACTCCAACTCCAGACTAGACTAGACTAGACTAGACTAGACTAGACTAGACTAGACGCGCACATGCGTAAGCATTGACAACAACCTGATAAAGAACTAACAAGAACACAGATAATATATACACAGAGGAATAATGAGGGAATGGGCAACAGATGGGAACACAGCTGAACACAATGATGCTGACGAGACAAGGGGAAGCAAAACTAAACACACTGCACAAGAAACCAGACACTACCAAAATAACACAGGAAGTGAGACAAGGGAACAAAGACACAGACTTGACACACATACAGAACCTAAACATGACCAGAACAGAAACTTAAACACATAGGGAAAACACCAGGATGCCAAACTAAACACAAGACATGAGACAAGGGACTAAAACATGATATACAAACGTACAACGACAGAACAGGACAACATGGAAAGCAAAAACATAAGGAGGACGTGACACCAGAGGGATACAGAAACCTAACACATATGACTAAACAAAAAACCATGATAACCTAAAATCCTAATTCATAATTCAGAAAAGTACAATACAAAACAAAGCATAACCAAAAACGCTGGGTCATAAGGACCCAGGACATGACAACCTTGGCCTCCAGTAACACTGTGAGAAATCTTGGAGTCATTTTTGACCAGGATATGTCCTTCAGTGCACATATTAAACAAATTTGTAGGACTGCTTTTTTGCATTTGTGCAATATTTCTAAAGTTAGAAACATCTTGTCTCAGAGTGATGCTGAAAAGCTCATTCATGCATTTGTTACTTCTAGGCTGGACTATTGTAATTCATTATTATCAGGCTGTCCTAAAAGGTCCCTGAAAAGCCTTCAGCTGATCCAAAATGCTGCAGCTAGAGTACTGACAGGGACTAGAAAGAGAGAGCATATTTCTCCAATATTGGCTTCTCTTCATTGTCTCCCTGTTAAATCTTTGGTGCATTTGCTTATAACCTGCAATTGTGAAGAGTTGTCTTCCTTCCCACCATGCTCTTGAGAAGGGTCTTCCTCTTCAGTCCATGGAGCAGGTCCAGGGTGGAGTGTTGTGTTATGTCTGTCACTTTTACATTCTACACACTGGGTTTTAGCTTTGCAGTTTCTCACAATGTGTGCAGATGAAGCACAGCATTTAAAGCAGACACTGTTTTGTTTCAAAAATGTTTTACGCTCTTCAATGGTCCATTCCCTGAATGCACAACATTTGTGTAATGGGTGTGGCTTTTTTGTGAATGGGACACTGTTTCTCTATGTCTTCAGATTTTGTTGGAGGCTCACCAGTATCTCCCACTGTTTTGGAAGATATCTCAGTTTTGTGGACGAGGACCTCACTATATTTGTTTTGTTTCCAAACTGGCTTCTCTGTCTTTGGAAGAGTGTCTGTGTAAGAGGTGAAGTTGAAGCTTGGATCATTTTTTTATTCTTGCCTCCTGGCTGATAAAATCAACGAAGCAATCAAAGGGTGGATATGAAGCATGATTTTGCTGCTTGTAAGATGCACCAACTGAAGCCCACTTTTCTTGCAGATGAAATGGGAGTTTTTGCACAATCGGGTTGACACCTGTTGCTGTGTTGAGGAAAGAAAGACCAGGTAAGTCTCCCTCTGCTTTTGCTGCCTCGAGTTCCATTAGCACATCACTTAACTTTGTTAGTTTTGAATAGTCCTGGTTGGTTATTTTAGAGAAGGAGTCGATTCGCTTGAACAGAGCATGTTCTATCATTCCTGCTGACCCATATACCTGATCGAGTTTGTCCCAAGTCATAGTTAACCCTGCTACTGGATTGTATCGGTCCCTGGGTTGTTCCTCACAGCAAACTAGGGGAGGTCTCTCACACAGCAAATGATGGGCTGTAATCTTTACATGGATGAGTGGGAGGGCAGTGTATGTATTGCTGATCTGCTCCACATGCTCTGCTAACTCCTTACCAGGCCACTTGAACAAAAAATCCATTTCCTCACTTGGTGACAGGTTCAGACCTGTTGTTGTGGTGTGAAAGGATCATTTCCATGCTCTGTAATTTTATTGCCTATCACTGAATTACAGTAAGCCTGTAGCCAGAAGCTCATGATGCGTAAAGTACAATGCAGGATAGGATGATAGACTTGAGGCAAGGTAGCCTGTGCTTGGCTCTGTCTTTACAGGAGGAACGTTATCACCTAGCTGTTAGGAATCTTGTAAAAATTCCCAGCCTCCGATTTTAACTTGGTTGATAAGATATTGTCTCATGCACTGTGTGACATTCAAGGGAGAGGAGTTGGGATTCACTTTATAGCTGTGTTTCTCACTTGCTCCATCAACAGCGGTTCAAATGCTTCTGCAGTGGCTGCTGCTGATTATTTTTTATGACTTAGTATTCTATGCTTGCTTCTAGCTTAGCTTTTTCTAGCATTAAGCTTATTTCCTCTTCTACAAAAGGTACAATGTGCTTTAGTGGCTTCTGCTTTTGCTCTGGCCTTGGCTGCAGCTGAGCCAGTAGAAGATGATCTGGATACTGTTGTTGAAATTGACACTTGGGAGTGTGTCTTTAATGATGAGGTTTTCTCTGCCATAGATAGCTAGATAGATAGATACTTTATTGATCCTGAAGGAAATTAGGGATGCCATGACATAGGTTGGTGTTGTGATGACCATTCACATGCCACATGTGACCAGGTAGGTAACACTACGCTGTCTTGTCTGCTAGAAACCTTTGTTTCATTGTTCTGTTATCAAATTTCCTCAATGTTCTCTGTCCCCCATATGTGCTGTGTATATATATCTCTTGACAGACAACTAAATTCTTTTCTAACTTCAAGACTGAAGACTGTCAGCTTGTCCACAGGTTTATTGAAGGTTCAGAAAAGTGAAACTAAAACATATAAAAACACAAATCAATTATATGCTAATTTTTTTTATCGTGTACATAAACACAATATAAATATACACAATCATATGAATTGCACATTTTTAACCTTACTGTATTTATAACTTTTCTAGTCTACAATGTATTTTAATCTTTTCATCAATGATGAACTCAAATATTTATTCTAATTTATTGTCCTGTACTGAAATGAGTCATCGCGCAATGTGCCACAGAGCGAAAGCCATTCTGAACAGACACTTCATTAAACTCAGAAAATAAACACTCCTTTTAAAAAAAAATACACATCTCAAAATAAAGGTTATGGTAGTGCAAACTGTACACATCCAAGACACTATCAAAACACCCAAGATGAACAGCAGATGTCATGCGATACCCTCACGTGTGGTGTCACAACTCCATGTTTCTCAGCCATGCTCAATATGTTCTGGTTTAGGGCAATGGGAATGGTCATTGCAATATTAGTCCGTTTTAAAGAGCTACACAGTAGAGGTTGGAAGTGGCTATAGCAGCTATAAGTCACAGGTTTGTTAGCCAGAAAGATGTAATTTGCATCCTGTTAGGATTTCTGTGCTTTGTACCTTTATTTTTAATAAATTATTTATATTTTTTTACTGTGTGTGTGTGTGTGTGTGTATATGACTGAGGAACATAAATTGGGCTGATCGAGAGCAAGCAGAACAAAAAGCTAAACTTGCTTGGGCTTGAATTTAAACTTAAACTTGACCAGGAAGGCACACAGTAGGAGGAAGCTAACGACAAGAATCCGGCATGGAGCAGAGAAAACAGAGACAATATATACAAAAGGGTTAATGAGGGGAGTGGAGACAGCTGGGAAAACTGGTGACTAGAATAACACTAAAAAGACAAGGGAAGCAACACTAACCACAATACACATGAGACAAGGACTAGCAAAATAAAACATCAAGTGAATAAACAGGAACACAGAAACACAGACTTGACACATGAGGATGGCACACTGAGGGAATCAAAAGAAAACTAAACCAGGAACAAAACTTGGATAAGTTAAGTAAGAAGGCCTGGGGATACAAATAAACAATAACTAAGAACATAACGCATAGCACAGGAAAACCAGAGAAGGTAGCAATAAAGAAATCTCTAAGGTACCCCCCCAAATTCAGTTAAAGAACTCCAACCTAACATTATACATTGTACTGTATTTTTACAGTTTATTTTCAGTATGCTGATTTGTTTACTTTGGATTTTTATTTGGATTTTCACTTGCTGATTAGGTGTAGGACTGAGGATGGACTATATATAGATAACTGATTAGGCGTGAAGGTTTTGTAGGCCTAAAAGTAGAAATCAGGATCTTTTATTATTAGGGGTGGGACTCGATTAAAAAAATTAATCGAATTAATTAGAAGCTTTGTAATTAATTAATAAAAATTAATCGCATTTTAATCACATTTAAATATTTAACATGAGAAATATTAATTTAAGTTTGGTTGATGAATAAATCAATATACATAAGCTTAAACTTCAAAATTTTGTTTATTTTCCCACCAGTCTACTACACAGACCAACGAAGGGCGGAAGTGCTCCTGTGATGAACTCCTGAAATTAGTTAAGCATCATAACTGGATAGTTCTAGTCAACATTAATGTCTCACTTAATATAGTTGGAAATTAATCATTAGCTCAGCTCTATTCCTTGATGTTGTTATGCTTGTTTTAACAGCTTATTTTGAATAAAAGAATTAAAATTAAACCACAAAAAGGAGCAAAAGTTCGTTCTCCATTTAACCAGCTGCTTTTACACAGCTGTGCTTCGCACTCACGGTTGCTAGGTGACATAAGCTACGCAGAGGTGAGGGCAGGCGACGCTGATATGAAGGCTAGCCGCTCACTTCCAGCCTTTGCGGTCTTCATGGGCTGCGAAGGACGTGGGCCGGGTCCTTCGAAGGATGTGGCCCCTAAATTTGGACATTGTGCGTCGATATAATCTGTATGCCTGGAATTTGTGCATTGAGGAATGTCTGTGTAGATTCTCAGTCATCCAGGTCATAGTAGTCTCTGGAGCTTGAAAAAGGTGACTGGACTTCTTTTTGTATCTTGAAGACGTCTCACCTCTCATCCGAAAGGCTTCTTCAGTTCTCAACCAAATGGTGGAGAGACCCAGGTATTTAAACCCCTGTGGGCGTAGTCCCCTGGAGGTGGAGAGCACAGAACCACCTTTTGAGTGAAAGGATAAGACAGGTCCATTTCACCATAGATGCACTCCAGAACAAAATCCACCAGACTCAGCAGAAACTCTCATCACTCTTACCTCACACCATCGCAGAAGAAGTTTTTACATTTGTGGACAAAGCCCAGCTCGCACAACACATCAAAGGCAAGGAAAGACAACTACGTAAATTTCAAACTCTGCAAACCAAGGCATACCATTCATCTGTTAACAAACAGGACGACACGATAAGCAATGGAAACCAAGGAAAGTGGGTGAAGAACCTATCAGACAGGGTCCTCACCAAACCAGAAGAAAATGTGCTAGCCAAAGGACTCAACTTTGCCATAGCCCCACAACAGCTTCCTATAGTAGACCTCATCACAGCAACAGAAACCGCTATAAGAAATAACAAACTTTCTCATCCTGAAGCAGAACAGATCAGGATGAAAGTTTCAGCCACTCTCTCCAGTGCAAGACTTCCTCCATCCAACCTCACCATTCAGGAGAAGAAGGCCATCACAGCCCTAAGCAAGGATCAAAACATCACCATACTGCCAGCCGACAAGGGGAGGTGCACGGTTGTGCTGAATTCATCGGATTACCACAACAAAATTACTACACTCCTCAGTGACAACAATACTTATGAGGTCTTGAGACGTGATCCCACAAGCAACTACAAGAAAAAAGTTGTTTGCTGCCTGCAACAACTTGAAAAGGAAAAAGCCATTGACCGCCCCACTTACTACCGCCTGTACCCTGGAGAAGCCACTCCATGCATTTATGGACTCCCAAAGATCCACAAAGAAGGAGTCCCACTTCGACCCATTATCAGCAGTATAAACTCGGTCACCTACAACATTTCCAAACACCTCGCCACCATCTTATCACCGCTTGTTGGCATCACACCCCACCACATTGAAAACTCTACAGATTTTACTAACAAGGTCCAGAATCTTGTACTGGATCCAGATGAAACCATGGTGTCCTTTGATGTGGTTTCACTTTTCACTTGCATACCCACAACTGAGGCAGTGGAGACCGTCAGAAGACGACTACAGGAAGACGATTCCTTACTGAACAGAACCAGCTTCACCCCAGATCAGATTTGTGCACTTTAAATCTCTGCCTTATCACAACATATTTTAAATACAATGATGGATTCTACAGACAGAAGCATGGATGTGCCATGGGCTCCCCAGTGTCTCCCATTGTAGCCAACCTTTACATGGAGGAAGTGGAAAGTAAAGCTCTTGGTTCTTTCAAAGGGATGGCACCTAGCCACTGGTACAGATATGTAGATGACACCTGGGTCAAAATCAAAACCCAAGAAGTAGAAGCCTTCACTCGTCACATTAACTCAGTGGATAAATACATACGTTTTACCAGGGAGGACACCAGAGATAACAAGTTACCATTCCTGGACTGTGCGGTGCTTATCGAGGAAGATGGAAGCCTCAACATTGAAGTTTACCGGAAGCCCACACACACAGACCAGTATCTCCTCTTTGACTCCCACCACCCTCTGGAACACAAACTTGGGGTGATCAGGACCCTACAACACCGTGCGGAAAGTGTTCCCTCTAAGGCAGAAGGGAAGCATAAGGAACACACACACATTGAGAAAGCTGAAGGAACCTGAAAAACCAGCCTATCCCCCCAGGTTCCGGCGTGTTCGTTTATTAAACAGAAATTAAACCATAGAACGGAATAAGGAGTCCAATTCTTAAATTTAATAAAGCCATGTCAAACAGTTTACAGATTAATCTGGGTCAGACTGCATACCATACTCGTGTGAGATGGCATGAAGTACTGGCACTTTCTAATTCAACTTACAGTTCTCATATAGTCAGCTCATATCGGTCTTGATTACATCATTTACAAAACAGAATGTGAAAAACAGATAATTTCAACAACAGGGTGACCTCGAAGTCTCCATATCTATCATTGTGTAGTCTTCATCAGTGTGGCTCATTGTACAGTTCGAACACAAAGTTCATCATGACACGGAACATTATAAGCTTCTGTATTTTCATCAGTTAAGTTATTTTCCAGACAAATATCTCAGGGAAGTAAATGTACATAAGATATATATGGCATAATATTCCTTCAATCCCCCTTTTGACCTTAGACATTTCTAAGGTCAACTTCACCAGCCTGACCTCAGGTGGTCAGCCAGGACTGTATTGATGTTAAAAGCCAGAAGAGGATTCTGTGAAAACTAATCTTATACTATTGTGATTGTAAAGTTAGCAATTAGACAGGGTTTAATAATGTCATATTTATACTGGATGTACCTGCTTTCTATACTTTCTTATGGCCTGAAAAACAAAAAGAAAACAAGCATTAGTCTTTCATATGTCAATGTTGTTTAGTGAAGTGGATTAGCATTTAACTTTAATCAGTCCAAAGTAAATTCTACATTTAAATTGGCCCACATGACAAACAGTAACATGAAACAGTCACTATCTAATAATTTTCCTCAAATTCATTAAAAATGTGGATTGCATCCCTTCAGGATCAAATCCAGTTCTAATCGATGAAAATCTTTCTCCAAACATAAAAAAAAACAATCACTGGATCAGTGCACAGGTAACAGTTATATATGTATGCAGCCTTCTTTCAGCACATCGTGCTCATATTGACCAAAGCCATGGATGTTCAAACCACAGTATTCAGCAGTTGTCACTGGGAGATGCATTCCTGCACCTGTTTAGACATCAGCTGTTCACATCTGGCCGTCATCCTGGTCAGTTTCCTGTTAAAGGCTCATAATGTCTCCGGTATGATCTCAGGTACCTGTGGAAAAAGTCCAGTGAAGAAAGTTCCAAATTTTTCCCCGTCAGTTAAACAAAATACCATGAACTGCAGGTCTGTGGGTCAATAATTAAATTTGCACAAACTAAGACAGGACATCAAAATGCCCATAAATATTCTAAGGATGTATTTATTCAATGGTTTTTAGTTATAAATCCTTTATTTTGTTTATCAGCCTGAGAAAAATGATCTTGTAATTTTCATATACCACTAGTTTACTAATTTACTAAGTAAGTGGATTCAATCCACCAAAAGTGAACCTGATTTAATGCACCTAGAGTTAAATATCAGAT
Organism: Archocentrus centrarchus; assembly: GCF_007364275.1. Lineage (NCBI taxonomy): Eukaryota > Metazoa > Chordata > Actinopteri > Cichliformes > Cichlidae > Archocentrus > Archocentrus centrarchus. Next base: position 40,530,912 of record NC_044346.1, read on the forward strand.
CAAGCAAAAATCTAATTTGAGTTTCTGTCTGTCTGTGAGTGTGAGTGAGTGAGTGAGTGAGTGAGTGTGTGAGTGTAAGCTGCATCTTCATTGCAAGTGTTCATGTTTTGTTATTTTTCTATAAGGCCAGTGTCAGCTGTATCATTTTTCATACAATTGTGAAGTTAACTTTTGCATTTTGGTCTCAAACTCATCAGAAAATTCAAAATGCAAATGAATATCCTTAAATTAAAATTTGACACACCTTCTATGTGAGCTAAAGTGGAACAAAAAGAACACAAGAAAACAAAAAAACAAAACATAGGATGAATCTCAAAATATCTAAAAATAATCATTTTAAAGTTCTCTGATCTTAAACAGCTCTTGGATAACTCTGTCTATAAAATTACTGTTCAATTCTGACTCCTTTGGCATGAAAATCTGGGGAAATAAAATATCTTAGAGAGATTCGACAATCAAAATCATTTCAAAGTATTATACTGGATTCAAAATATATTTATTCTGTAAGGGTCTGTACCCCAAAGAAAAGCATAATTATGGCAGACAAAATGTGGCTTCATAAACCTAAAGTTACTGAATTGTGAAGGGGAAAAATGCATAACCTTGACCTAAAACAACATCAGCAGTTGTTACTAGTTCAGCAGTAAAATCGAGGTTTTTAACTATTTTTTTTCTTTTCTTTTGTGTAATTCTATGCTTTTAAATCTAAACCCCTGCAGTGGGATTTTCACCAGAAAACAAAACAAAAAATAAAAATGTTATGGACAGTCTTTAGTCAAAATGTAGATCCTTTTAGGGTCAGAGGTCATACTCACAACACCATTGTTGACCTTACATGCAGCTCGCTGCAGGTTTGTCATCTTTAGTCGTCTAAACTGAAATCAGGGCGTGTCCCCCTGAGGCCTCATGGGAATTTATAAGAGAACAATAGTTATTGTTGGAGGAAGCATTAAACAAATTATAATCTTAAAACCACAAAATTCTGGCCCCTGTAGAGGTGGCCTTACAATAGTAGTTGAGTCATACTACTGAATATAGCATAACTGTAATTAAAATCTTGAAATCAATTGCTTTCTGCCTGGGAGTTCTTTGACCTTTGACCCTCTAATGTGCTCTTTCTTCACTGAGACCCTGTGACTGATTGCACCTGTTGTTATCAATCCCCACGTCAAAAAAGGCCTCCTATGGATGACCCTCTTTCTGGGCTCAGACTTGTGCACAAAGATCATCGGTCAAGAACTCTCAGGTCACCTGTTCATGTGATGGTTGGCCTCCTTCTTAAGCACCAGGAGCCTTTTTATGAGTGTGTGGAGCTGTCAGTCTGTTCAGGAGTTCTTAGGATGAGCTTGAACACCTCGATCTGCACCAGTTTCTTTATTAATAGCCGATCAGTTCAGTCTCCTGTAGCTCCAGTGATGTTCAGGCTCCTGTTAGAATAAAACTGAGAGATTTTCATTAGTTAAATCTTGAGCTTTCTGCTGGTCTGTCTCCCTCCTTTGAGACTTAACTCTGTTTGTCTCAATAATTTACCTTAATTTAGCTTACTTATCAAAAGGGCAAACTGATTTTTATATTTTTAGCTTCTGGGATTTTTTCCTTTAATGCTGGATTCAATATCAAATTGTTCAGACATTCAAAATTCAAATGTTCTCTGCTTTTCTCTTATAATCTTAGCTTTAAACAAATCTACCAAATAAATAAATGTAAATGCACAAAAGAATAAATCGGGAACTTGTATTCTATCCTACACGGGCCAACCATTAAGTTTTTTTCTCTATGTTTTGCTCTGTAACAGAGCAGCAGCTCAAAGTTTGGCACTTTGTTTTGGGTCTCAGATTCGGCTGTTTCACAAAGTATTTACATGCACTGTTTTTTTTTTTTTGTTTTTGTTTTCTAACCTTTCTTTTGAGATTTTACTAAAACTGAGTTCCTCACGGAAACCTTTAACAGCAATCTTATGGAAAAATGACCTCTAACAATTTGCAAAAAATACTTCAACCTGAGATTTTCAAGGCATCTATTTTACTGGCTTTGTTTATTCATTATTCATTATTTTTAAAGCAATAAACTCCTGACTCCCTTTTTTTATGATTTTTCAGGGTTTTTTTGTCTTTTTATCCATCTGTGGTTGGCTTATCTCTCATATGTATCGGAAGTGAAACCTTCCTTCCGAGAATTTTTGACCAGCACACCCTTATACAACCATAACAGTCCAAATGAAAGAAAAGAAAAAGAAGAGAAAAAACTTAGAGCTATAACTCTAGTCCACACGCACGACTTCTGTCTCTGACTCTCACTTAGATTCACGCGCACACATCCTTGAGATAAAAATGCACACACACACATAGCAATGGATTACAAAACAGCTAATATTGACGGCTGGAAGATTGTCCTATTCCTTTTAAAAAAAACAACAACAAATAACACCACACTTTGCAAAGAAATTCACCTCAAAATATTTTGTCCTTATTTCCTATTTCTCTCACAGCAGTACTCAGTCACACACATGGAGGCCTCCTCACACACAGACACACATTCAAGCATCCATCAGTTTTTTTTTCAAAATTAATTATTTTTATAGATTTTTCTTTCCCAAGTGACCTAATTTTGGGATTGCTTAGTGAATTTCTGACCCCAAGATCAACTTTTACCTGATTAAGATGGAGAGATTTCTCCTTTAAACTTAGCTTTCAGCTTAATATCTGTGGTTGAAAGTTTACACAATAATAACAATAATTTTACATCACCAGTTATTTTTGAAGTTTCAACCTCTTTTAATCGGAGCCCCTTTTCTACACCCAGTGTCATCAGTCATTTTGTCAGTCAGTCAGTCCAAACTGCAAGAACAAAAACAATATTAGCATGGTACCATTTATATTTTTTCTTTTTTTTAGGATTTTTATTTTATTACAAAAACTCTTTTTTCTCTTTATCTCTTTATTTCTTCATTTCTCTGTATTCTTTTACTTTTTCTTTATTCTCTTTATTCTTTATCTCTATCTTTTGAGGCTTTTAAAGGGTTTTAGTTGCTTTTATGGATTTCTGAGATCAAGGTTCATGAAAAGAACCGCGAAGACCACCAGTGTTTACTCTATCAACTTTTCTACCGGGAGCCGTAAACAGACGCGTCACTGTTACGCCGCTCAACTTTCCAAAGGATATGAGTAAAGACAAATGTTCTGCTTTAGATTTCAGAAAAACCAAAGGCCCTCTAAACCTTAAAACCCCCTGAGAAGGGCACTCGTTCGGTCCGCTGGCCAGACGGCCCATGGGCTCATCCCCGTCCGACTCATTTTGCCTATATTTCTTTACTCTTTTAAACTCTTTTATTCTTTTCACACTTTTCTTTAACTCTTTTAAACTCTTCTTTTTTTTTTTCTTCTTAAACTTTTACAACTGTGTGAAATGGCTCGAATTACACCGTCCTCCTGTCATACCACCAGTGACCATAATTTGATGCAATTCAATATGCAGATATTTAGAAAAGGTCTCTGCCAACCTTTAGGTGGACGTCCTGGTCACTGATAGTCTGGAAGTCAGTACTGTCTCGGACTCTCAAAACAACGATTACCGGCGGCCAGATTCACTCCTTATTCCCAAGAAACTCAAAAAACATCTAAAAATGAAAAACATTCCTGTTTAATCACGTCGGGGTCACCATCTGAAGGAACCTGAAAAACCAGCCTATCCCCCCAGGTTCCGGCGTGTTCGTTTATTAAACAGAAATTAAACCATAGAACGGAATAAGGAGTCCAATTCTTAAATTTAATAAAGCCATGTCAAACAGTTTACAGATTAATCTGGGTCAGACTGCATACCATACTCGTGTGAGATGGCATGAAGTACTGGCACTTTCTAATTCAACTTACAGTTCTCATATAGTCAGCTCATATCGGTCTTGATTACATCATTTACAAAACAGAATGTGAAAAACAGATAATTTCAACAACAGGGTGACCTCGAAGTCTCCATATCTATCATTGTGTAGTCTTCATCAGTGTGGCTCATTGTACAGTTCGAACACAAAGTTCATCATGACACGGAACATTATAAGCTTCTGTATTTTCATCAGTTAAGTTATTTTCCAGACAAATATCTCAGGGAAGTAAACGTACATAAGATATATATATATATATATATATATATATATATATATATATATATATATATATATATATATATATATATGGCATAATATTCCTTCAAAGCCCTCAAAACATGCGGTTACCCCAACTGGGCCTTCATCAAATCAGCTAAGATGCACAGGAATGAAGGCCAAACACAAACTACAGAGAATAGGAAGGACAAGAGGAACAAATTTGTCATCCCATATGTGTCAGGCTTGTCAGAGAAACTCAGAAGAATTTTCTACAAGCATGACATCTCAGTATACTTCAAACCAAGTCACACCCTAAGACAAAAACTGGTTCATCCCAAGGACAAACCCGCCAAACACAAGATCAGCGATGTAGTGTCTGCTGTTCAGTGCAGTGAAGAGTGCTCGGACCTCTACATTGGTGAAACCAAACAGCCTCTTCACAAACGAATGGCACAACATAGAAGAGCCACCTCGACAGGACAAGATTCAGCAGTACATCTGCATCTGAAGGAAAAAAAGGGCACTCTTTTGAGGATGCCAATGTTCACATTTTGGACAGGGAAAACAGATGGTTTGAAAGAGGAGTGAAAGAAGCCATCTATGTCCACTGTGAACAACCATCATTGAACAGAGGAGGTGGATTACGTCACCAACTTTCCCCCACTTACAGTGCTGTCCTGAGCTCCCTTCCCAGATGTCTCAACCCCCATTCACACCTTTGTTCCAGTGACCTCAATAGGCCACAGGAAACAATGGAGCGGAGTCCTAAATTGGTTTCAACTGAAACCACTGATTAAATATGACCCACGCCCCCTTCACACCTGGGCACATGTGTTCACGCACATGATCAATAGAGGGTCATAACCACCTCCAGGGGACTACGCCCACAGGGGTTTAAATACCTGGGTCTCTCCACCATTTGGTTGAGAACTGAAGAAGCCTTTCGGATGAGAGGTGAAACGTCTTCAAGATACAAAAAGAAGTCCAGTCGCCTTTTTCAAGCTCCAGAGACTGCATTGAGAAATGTTCCACGGTGCAAAGTGTGATTAAAATGCATTAAAAATTTTAATTCGTTATTTTTCCCATAATTAATTAATCAAAATTCATGCGTTAAAGTCCCACCCGTATTTATTATATGTAAAATCTAGCTGTTTTACTTTTTTCTCTTATGTCCTGCTCAGGTATTGAATGGATAGATGTAAAGCATCGGACCTTTGCTGGTACTGTTATAAGTTTGTCTTGGAGTGTTGGGAACATGCTTCTGGCTCTGCTGGCCTACTTTATACGAGACTGGAGACACCTGACCTTTGGAGTGACAGTGCCCTGCATTGCTGCTATCATCTCCTGGTGGTAAGGACTTTCCATTGTCAATACTACTACAATACTAGTAAACATTTTATTGTCTGTGTGCTGTTAAAAACCAGTTTCTTCTGCCTCACTTCAGGTGGCTTCCTGAATCAGCCCGCTGGTTGCTGGCCAATGGCAGAGTGGAGGACGCCAAGAAGTATCTGGTTCAGTGTGCTAAAATCAATGGGAAGAATGAATACACATCCAAACTGGATACTGAGGTACAGCTAATTTACTAAATGTGTCTCAAGTGCAACATTAACATCCAAGCGTTCATGTCTGTTAATCTTTCAGTCAATCATAATGAAAACACCATTGATTGTAGAAAACCTAACTAGACCAAGAACACACTGCAAGACTTTAAACCTAACGGCAGCCCATTATTCCATCCGAGATCACAAGATATACACCTCAAAAAACAATCAGACTACCCAATGTCGAAGCTCATTCCCATGAAAAATGCCTTAAGGGTTCAGCCCTGCATGCTAAGTTGGTTAAACAGAGGTTTGACTTATACTTTAGCCCAGGTCATAGTATCAGTCTGAATATGATATTACTTTATTAAAACATTATGAAAAAGATTAAGAAATCATGACCTGCCTGTAATGTAAAATTAACCAATACATTTAACAAGAAGTAATCTTCCATTCTGATGATATTGTTCAGATTCTGCATTGTACATATTTCATAGGTCTTGGGAGAGCAGAGTACTCAAAAAAGGCCAAGAAATGTATAGTACAGCTTTAAAGTGTAGTCCGATTAATATATTTCATTTTAGGAGTAAAAAACAATATATTTATATATTTATATATATATTTTTTTTTCCAAGATGGCGCCACGGTAGGCAGCCTGTTACTGCAGCTCCAGGTTACTTCCCTTTCTTGTGTGTTTTTCTTGTGTTTTTAGTTTTTCTTTCAGACTCTTAGTTTAGTAGTTATATTAGATATCAAACCCGTCATGGACCTGCGAAGTTTCATTAGAGTAGTGGCATTCCTTATACTCTTTTTGGGACTTTTCACCACTTCATCTGGAGAACCGGTGAGCCACTCTATTGTTTACAGCCGGGATCAGCTGTTAGCCCTGTGCAACAGGAGCGTACTCCCGGAGGAGCGACCCGAGATTCCGAAGGAATTACGGCGTCGGAGGAGGGGATGCAGAGCTGGAGCGAAGTACCGGGAGAGGAGGAGACGGTACAAACCGAGCATTCCATCTATTCTCATGGGCAATGTAAGATCTTTACCCAACAAGATGGAAGAGCTGGCGGCGCTAACCAGACTGCAGTGGGAGTACCAGCAGAGCAGCCTCCTGCTGTTCACGGAGACTTGGCTCACGGACCACACACCGGACTCCGTAGTAACATTGGAGGGCTTTCAACTGGTGAGAGCGGACCGGAGCATGAGGGAGAGTGGTAAGAGGAGAGGTGGGGGACTGGCGATGTACGTTAATGAGAGATGGTGTAACCCAGGACACATCACTGTGAAGGAGCAGCGCTGTACCAAAGACATTGAACTGTTAGCGGTTAGCGTTCAGCCATACCACCTGGCCCGGGAGTTTTCACATGTTATTGTGTTAACTGTTTACATCCCGCCGTCGGCCGACGCTACAGCAGCCTGTGAGGACATCCACACCACCGTCTCTCAGTTACAGACGGCACATCCGCAGTCCCTGATTATCATCTCTGGGGACTTCAACCATGCCTCACCTTCTTCCACTCTCCCTAACTTCACCCAATATGTCGACTGCCACACAAGGGACAATAAAACTCTAGACCTGCTGTTTGCTAACACAAAGGAGGCTTACAGCTCATCACCTCTACCCCCGCTTGGCCACTCAGACCACAACCTGGTCATTCTTCACCCCACCTACACCCCCATTGTGAAGAGGAAACCCCCCACCAAGAAGACAATAAGACTGTGGTCTGAGGACTGCAGTGAGGCCCTGAGAGACTGTTTTGAATGTACAGACTGGCAGGAACTCTGCAGGCCTCATGGTGAGGACATCGACGCCCTCACCCACTGCATCACAGACTACATGAACTTCTGTGTGGAGAACACTGTGCCAACCAAGAAGGTACGGTGCTTCTCCAACAATAAACCGTGGGTGACCCCAGAGCTGAAGGCCCTGCTGAACGAGAAGAAGAGGGCCTTCAGATCTGGAGACAAGGAGGAACTGAGGAGAGTGCAAAAGGATGTAAAATACAAGATCCGGAGAGGCAAAGAGAGCTTCAGGAGGAAGATGGAGGAACAGCTCCAACATAACAAAGTCCGAGAAGTCTGGAGAAACATGAAAAAAATCTCTGGCCACTTTGAGGACAATGGAGGAGCCACAGTGTCTGCTGACCGGGGGTGGGCTAACAACTTGAATCTGTTTTTCAATAGATTTGACTCTGGGTCGTTGACCACCTCCCTCACCCCTCAGCTCCCATCTGCCCCCTTCTCTATGCTGACCCCCCTCTCTCCTGGTGCAATGCTATCATTGCCTGCACTCTCCTCACCCTCACCCACAGCGGAGCCAGCCCCATCACCCACCCCAACCCAGCCTCACATCCACCTCACAGCTGATCAGGTGAGAAGTCAGCTCAGGAAGACGAAGATCAGGAAGGCAGCGGGTCCAGATGGAATCAGCCCCAGAGTGCTCAGGGATTGTGCAGACCAGCTCTGTCAGGTGGTCCTGCACATCTTCAACCTGAGCCTGAATCTGGAGAGGGTCCCTGAACTGTGGAAGACTTCCTGCATAGTTCCAGTGCCAAAGATCGCACAGCCCAGGGAGTCCAACCACTACAGACCTGTGGCCTTGACTTCTCACCTGATGAAGACCATGGAGAGGCTCATCCTGCACCACCTCCGCCCACTGGTGAGCTCAGCGCTGGACCCCCTGCAGTTCGCCTACCAGCCTGGCATCGGGGTGGACGATGCCGTCATCTATCTGCTGCACAGATCCCTCTCTCACCTAGAGCAGGCAGGGAACACTGTGAGGGTCATGTTCTTTGACTTTTCCAGTGCTTTCAACACCATCCAGCCTGCACTGTTGAGAGGGAAGATGGAGGGAGCCGGAGTGGACAGGCAGCTGACGGCATGGATCATCAACTACCTCACCAACAGACCACAGTATGTGAGGTGCCATGACTGTGTGTCTGATGTAGTAGTCTGCAGCACGGGGGCGCCACAGGGCACTGTCCTCTCACCCTTCCTGTTCAGTCTGTACACCTCAGATTTCAGGTACAATTCAGACCATTGCCACCTACAGAAGTTCTCAGATGATACGGCCATCATCGGATGCGTATCAGATGGGAACGACCAGGAATACAGGGGTGTCATCAGTGACTTTGTCGGCTGGTGTGAGAACAACGCACTCCAAATCAACGCCAGCAAGACGAAGGAGATGATCATAGACTTCAGGAGGAAGCCACCCCCTACAGCACTGGTGAACATCCAGGGAAAGGACATTGAGACAGTGGTCTCCTACAAGTACCTGGGTGTTCATCTCAATAACAAGCTGGACTGGAGTACAAACACAGACGTCCTGTATAAGAAGGGCCAGAGTCGACTCCACCTGCTGAGAAGACTGAGGTCCTTTGGTGTCTGCAGGACTCTGTTAAAGACTTTTTATGACTCAGTGGTAGCATCTGCCCTTTTCTACGCAGTGGCCTGCTGGGGGGGTGGATGCACCGAAAGGGACAGGAGCAGGATCGACAAACTGGTGCGGAGGTCTAGCTCTGTGTTGGGATGTCCTCTGGAGTCTGTGATGGTGATGGGTGAGAGGAGGATGTTAGCAAAGCTGACATCCATCATGGACAACCCCCATCACCCTCTGCATGAGACCGTGGGTGAACTGAGCAGCTCCTTCAGTCAGAGACTGAAACATCCTCGCTGCAGGAAGGAGCGCTTTCGCAGGTCATTCATCCCAACAGTAGTTAGACTGTATAACACATCATAATGTCTTGAGTCACTTGGACACTTTACCTACACTGCCATCACTTTATCCATACAGTCAGATACATTTTATTTATTACACTCACCCATATAATGCATACCGTGTATGCTGTGTACCTTACCTTACCGGCTACAAATGTATATAATATTTTGATATCTTTATATAGTGTTTTGACGTGTGTGTGTATATGTGTGTATATGTAAATGTGGGTATTGACACTGATGTATATATTTATGTATATAGTGCTTATGTATATGTGTATAGTTTTTTGCTATTTTATTCTATTTTATTTTATTCTATTGAATTTTAGTTTTTAGTTTAGTTATTTGTTCTTACTCATCCTTTTCATTTTTTCTCTGTATTGAGCTGCTGTAATGCACAAATTTCCCCGTCGTGGGATTATTAAAGTTTTATCTTATCTTATCTTATATTAGGGGTGGGACTCGATTAAAAAAAGTAATTGAATTAATTAGGAGCTTTGTAATTAATTAATTGAAATTAATCACATTTTAATCACATTTAAATATTTAACATGAAAAATATTAATTTAAGTTTGGTTGATGAATGAATCAATATACATAAGCTTAAACTTCAAAATGTTGTTTATTTTCCTACCAGTCTACTACACAGACCAACGAAGGATGGAAGTGCTCCTGTGATAAGCAAACTCCTGAAATTAAAGTTAAGCATCATAACTGGATAGTTTTATTCAACATTAATGTCTCACTTGTTATAGTTGGAAATTAATCATTCTCTCAGCTGTATTCCTTGATGTTGAAATGTGTCATGCTTGTTTTAACAGCTTATTTTGAATTAAAGACTTAAAATTAAACAACAAAAAGGAGAAAAAGTTCGTTCTCTGTTTAACCAGCTGCTTTTCCACAGCTGTGCTTCACACTCACAGTTGCTAGGCGACATGAGCTACGCAGAGGTGATGGCAGGTGTATCCTTCATGGCCTACCATATCCCATGATTCATTACGCATCAAAACTCAAACACAGAAATGGCAGAGGATAGCGGCCAAAAAGTTTGAGAAATAACTGGCACAAAATAAAATTTTAAGATGTTTTCAGGTGAGTATGTAAATGTGTAAACCTCAAATATCAGCTCGTGTTATCAAGATATCGCTTAATTGCAAAAAGTGCTCCGCTGTTTTCGGAGCTGTCCGTTGCCGCTGCTCTACCAGCAGCTCGCCTCGCTAGCTGTCAGCTGACCGGGGGATTGAGGCTCGCTTTAGCCGGAAAGAACGCCCGATTGCTGGCACATCCTTTTCAAACCCCCACTGGCTTTTGCCGCCGAGTGGAAGTTAAGCACATTTATAATTCACTCAGATGATCTCTAACAGCTGATGTTTGGTTTGTCTCAGTGTTTCATTTGTTCCTTAGCAAATCGGTTTGCCTGAAATTAAAGTTAAGCATCATGACTGGATAGATTTATTCTACATTAAAGTCTCACTTAATATAGTTGGAAATTAATCATTCGCTCAGCTGTATTCCTTGATGCTGAAATGTGTTATGCTTGTTTTAACAGCTTGTTTTTGAATTAAAGACTTAAAATTAAACCACAAAAAGGAGCAAAAGTTTGTTCTCCGTTTAACCAGCTGCTTTTATACAGCTGTGCTTCGCGCTGTCACGGTTTCTAGGTGACATGAGCTACACTGAGGTGAGGGCAGGTAACGCAGATATGAAGGTTAGACCGTCCAATTTCACAGCCGCTCACTTCCGGCCCTTGCGGTCTTCGTGGGCCGCGAACAGTGATGTCAGTAATGCGTTACTCTAATCTGACTACTTTTTCTCGGTAACGAGTAATCTAACGCGTTACTATTTGCAGTCCAGTAATCAGATTAAAGTTACTTATCCAAGTCACTGTGCGTTACTTTTTTGCATTTTCCTCAGTACAAAGATATATTTTTGCTTTCTTCTTGCATCTCGGGTAATGACGTCTGGCAGATGCGACAGTTAAATCCCGTTTTCAGCATGAGGACAATAACAGCACAGCGACACAAATGTAAACAATGGAGGGAGGAGAGAGATGCGCATTTTTCAGCTGAAATACAGACACTATAGTGAGTCTGTGTCAGCTAAAGATGACAACATCAAGGTTAGCTGTGCGCTTTGTGCTGGTGACAAAGTGCTATCTAGCTTCAAACACACTACGTCAGACATGAAGTAACATCTGGAGTCACGGCGCAGTCAAACCTACAGAGCGAGTCACAACAGTTGCGAAGCAGAGCTGCGGCTAATGCAGGAGCCCCCCAGCACCCACGTGGGGGAGAGCTGAAGAAGTTGAAAAGCCCTCTACTATAGTATGTAGTAGAGGCTGGTATTGTGCCAAAAAGTGATCGTCTGCCAAACAGCAATTTTCGGTATTTGCCAAAAAAAATAAATAAATAAAAATCATTGCCTGTATTTAAATGGCTGTAAATGACTTGTTGACCTATAATCTGTGAAGTATATATAAAACACATCTCTCATGAATGATATCAGGTGATTCATGACGACTCAAACTGAGTGGTAGGTGCTCCACTCAGTTTTTGGCAAAGTGATTTCTATATATTCGTTTTTTGTTTTTTTTTTCCAAGGTAAAAACTGTCTGACATTAAAAATATCTTTTTAAACAGAAATCTGGCTCAGAGGCTGCAGAAATCACAACAAATATAACATCACAGTTATATAAAGATATTTGAAGTGGCCAAGCCATAAATCATGTTGACTGCACTCAGTTTAGCAATATAAGCAAAGACATTACACATAAAAGCACACAGAAACATCTGAATCACTTTATGACAGACGATCACTTTTGGCACAAGACCGGCAGCTGTTGAAAGTAACTAATAAAGTAACTAGTAATCTAACTTAGTTACTTCTAAAATTAAGTAATCAGTAAAGTAACTAAGTTACTTTTTAAAGGAGTAATCAGTAATCAGTAGTTGGACTACTTTTTCAAGGTAACTATACCATCACTGCCCGCGAAGGACCCGGTCTACGTAGGAAGGGTCCTTTGAAGGATGCGGCCCCTGAATTTTTGACATCATGTGTCGATATAATCTGTATGCCTGGAACTTGTACACTGAGAAACGTTCCACGGTGCAAAGTGCGATTAAAATGCGTTAAAATTTTTAATTCGTTATTTTCCCCGTAATTATTTAATTAATTGAAATTAACGCGTTAAAGTCCCACCCCTAATTTATATTTATACATTTCTGTACCACAGGTTCTGGCAAAGGTGACAGTTTCTGAGGTGACTGAGAAGAACCACTCCTACCTGGATCTGGTCAAAACACCTCAGCTGAGGAAGATTACTGTCGTCTCTGGATTCTTCTGGTATCAAGTCATTCTTTGAAAGTACTGTTGGATAATGTTGGAATTCAATGTGTGTGTGTGTTTTCATTCTTTTCATTTCATTTTACTCTGGTTATACATCACTCTCTATTTAATCATTAGTTATTAATCTCTGACTCTCTCCCCTCAGTCCCAACCAGTCACGGCAGATGACTGCCACTCCCTGAGCCTGGTTCTGCCGGAGGTTTTTTTCCTGTTATAAGTAGTGATGGCATAGTTACCTTGAAAAAGTAATCCGATTAATGATTACTGATTACTCCTTTAAAAAGTAACTTAGTTACTTTACTGATTACTTAATTTTAGAACTAAGTTAGATTACAAGTTACTTTATTAGTTACTTTCAACAGCTGCCGGTGTTGTGCCAAAAAGTGATCATCTGCCATAAAGTGATTCCGATGTTTCTGTGTGCTTTTATGTGTAATGTCTTTGCTTAGATTGGTAAACAGAGTGCAGTCAGCATGATTTATGAAGGGCTTATATATAAAATGAAGAAATAACCTGTTTTTCAACAATCTTTAGGAGTCTGTGTTATTGTACCTACATTATAATCAATCCAGTGCTTTTTGACCACTTCAAATATCTTTATAGAACTGTGATGTTATATTTGTTGGAATTTCTGCAGCTTTCTGAGACAGATTTCTGTTTAAAAAGACATTTTTCTGCCATGACTTGATATCATTCATGAGAGATATGTTTGACACGTTTCACAGATTATAGGCCAACAAGTCATTTACAGCCATTTAAATACAGGCAATCATTTCTTGGCACAACACAGAAGATCGGTTTTTGGAAGACGATCACTTTTTGGCACTTTTTGCCCCCCCCCGCTGCCTCAAAATAAAAATGACAACCACGAAATGAGGGCAAGTCACCCATGTTTAAGGGCAGCATTTCCTCTACTACATACTGTCCGATCATCTTCTTCAGCTCTCCCCCACTTACTGGTTTGCACCGAAGTCCAGCTTTTGTTGGTTGGGTGCTGGGGGCCTCCTGCATTAGCTGCAGCTCTGCTTCACCACCTGGTGGGACTCGCTCTGAAAGTTTGTGCTGTGCTGCGACTCCAAATGTTTCTTCAAATTTGATGTAGTGTTTTTGAAGCTAGATAGCACTTTGTCGCCAGCACAGAGTGCACAACTAACTTTGATGTTGTCATCTTTAGCTAAGAAACAGAGAAAAGGGTCTGTACACCGGCAAAGCTCCTGAATAATGTTTAGTCTAAACAAACTTTGACAGCGAGTGACGTTTCGGGCCACAAATTGGCCTTCTTCAGACTTAACAATAACAATGCAGGACTAATTGTATATATACACAATATTACGGCATGTGATGGATGCTGCCTACCAATCAGAAAAGAGGAAGGCAAAAGACAAACGTGTATACAATCAACCATCAACAATAAAGAAAATATGCAGATATATTACAAATATACAATATTTCAAATATACAACAAATATTAAAACAATCCAGCTAATCATGCATATAAAAATATACACACACAAGTATATATATAGAAAATACTGAAAATACGGAAAAGCGCTAAATGTCCTGCAATTCTGAAAAGATTTGTAAATATAAAAAGATTAAAATATATACAATCAAAAAATTACAAACTAACACAGTCAAGAAAATATAAATGGGCAATAGACAAAGTATAGGAATGGCAGAAATGGAGAACCAATAAATAAAGTTTATAAAAAAGGTCTCAAATCAAATTCCTCGTTACGGCCATGAGTGTCATGGTCCAAGGTCCACTGGACCCCGTGTTTTTGGTTTGCTTAATTTTGTCTGTTTTGTTTTGGGTTTTGATTGCGGGGTTTGGTTATGTTTTGCTTTCCAGTTCCTTATGTTCTCCCGGTGTCAAGTCTGCGTCTTTGTTTCCCTCTCCTGTCTTCCTGTTTTACTTTGATAGTTTGTCTGGTCCCTGTCTGTTGTATTCAGTTTTGTTTCCCCTGGTCTTGTCTTGGTAATCAGCGTCACCTGTGCTCCCACCTGTTTCCTCTTCCCTCATCAGTCCCCCGTGTATTTTACTCCAGTGTTTTCAGTGCCCGTTGTCGTCTCGTCTTCGTCTTGTTCTTTGGTTTCCTGTTGTGTGTATCCTGTTTTTGCTTTAGCTCTGAGAATGTAAGTCAAGTTGCTTTTTGTTCTACCCTCGCTAAAATAAAGCTGAGTTGTTATTTACTTCTGTCTTGTGTATCCTTGCATTGGGGTCCTCCTTCCTCTCTGCCACACAGCTGATTCATGACAATGAGGAGCTACTGTAATGTGTTCAGGGTAAAGATCCAAAAAGCCTCTCTTTTTAATAGAGAGGAATTGATGTCACCACCGCGACAATGGCGTTTAACAACTTCAGTCCCACAATAGGTGAGAGCAGATTATGTCCGGCTTGTGTGAAATGAACAGCAACAGAGCTTTTAGTATCGTGATTGCATATACATTATCGGTGTTCTGATATTCTAATTTTTAATGGTCTAGTTATTTTACCCACATACGCCAAACCACAGGGACATTTAAGTAACTAAATAACATTGTTAGTCTGACAAGTGATAATACCTCTAATCTTGAAAGGTTTCTCAGAGCGGGGATGATTAAAGGTGGTGGTCTTGTGAGTGAAATTGCACTGTGCGCAATGACCACAGCGGTAGTTACCGGAAGGAATCTGTGTTAAAAAATGAGAAGGTTTTGGACTGGGGAGGCAAGCTCTTACTAAAAAGTTTTTTAAATTCGGTGCCCTCTTATAAACAATATGAGGTGTTGTGTGAAAGCATTTCAAAGTCGGATTAGAGCTGACAATATGCCAGTCTTTTTTAATCGTAGTGTTAACCTTTCTTGTAGCAGCTCTCAGACCGTGGTCAAAGAGCACAGGGGAGATTTTTTTCTTCTCCAGGGCCGAATACCTCAGGGTAAGTAAGCAAGTAAGTAAAATTTTATTTATAGAGCACCTCTCAAGACATAGATCACTGAGTGCTTCACATCGCAAGCCTAAAAAGACGGACATTATCCCAGAAGTCCAATCCAGCATAATAATAAGAGCACATTCATTCCTGTCAAAAAAAAAAAAAAAAACAGTACTTGCAACATAACATGTACATTAAAGTCATTTTGCTTCGGGGGAGCAGTAGAGAAAAGGACTGTGCTGTAGAGAAAAAGACAGTTCATTGTGTGATGAAGAGCTTATTAAGGCAGTGCAGAGATCATCTGGAGAGGCATCTGTGCCATGGAACATACAGGATGACACAACACTCCATTTCACTTAACAGAGAAATAACACAAGTACAGTATACAATAATAAGCTGCTAAGTTTGTCAAATGCTGCCTGGCACAGTTCAGTCCATTGAAACCATGCATACTTCTTGGTCAGGGAATGGAGGGGTTCAACTATGGTGGCAAAGCCTTTCACAAACCGCCGATAATAGGATGCGAGGCCGATGAAGCGGCGGACCCCCTGAACTGATGTGGGTGTTGGCAATTTCTGAATTTTACTGGGGTCAGTGGCCACACCATCCTCTGATACAATGTGACCCAGGTAGGCAACTTCGTGGCAGAAGAGGCAACACTTTGCAGGCTTCAGTTTCAGGTTAGCTTGGTGCGCCAGCATCTCTGGCACATCTCTGCCCAGCACAATGATGTCGTCCAGACAGACCAGGCACGTCTCCCATTGCATGCCAGCCAGAACACGGTCCATGAGTCGCTGGAATGTCGCTGGAGCATTACACAGTCCAAAGGGCATGACATTCCATTCGAAAAGTCCATTTCGGGTGCAGAAGGCTGCTGCTTTATGAGCTCTTGGGATTAGTTCAACTTGCCAGAAGCCAGATGCAAGGTCTAGTTTGCTGACCACCTGGCAGTGGAGAGGGTGTCCAACATGTCTTGTATGCGGGGCAGTGGGTACACATCTTTGATAGTGCAGTCATTCAGGGCCCTATAGTCTATGCAGCGGCGATATGTTCCATCCTTTTTACGTATCATCACTATGGGTGAAGCCCAGCTACTGTGGCTGCTGCGGGCTAGGCCTGCCTCCAAGCTCTGTTGGTCAGCACTCTGTTGTTTGTCCCCTGCCATCCTGCGTGGTGGCTGCTTGACTGGAATACCAGGTTGTGTTATAATATCATGCTGCACCAAGTTGATGCGGCCAAGGTCGCTGGGGCCCGTGGAGAGCACGCTGCCATAAGTTGACAGCAGCTGTGCTAGCTGGAGCTGCTCCCCTGCATTAAGTTCAGCAGAACTCTGGGCGTAGAGTTCCTGTAGGTGCTGGGGGACAACGGGGATGCTGCCCACAGTCAGCTCAGGGTGGGCCGTGGTTGCTTGAGGCAGAACTTGGGCCGGCTGAAGGATCCCGGCAATGGCCCTCCTCTTAATTGTTATGGCAGAGTTACCAGGATTAAAGATGCGGATAGGCACGACTTTACAAGACTGAGCCTGCACCACTCCACGGGCAACCAACACTTTGTGTTTCTCCACAAAACCTTTGGTGGGGCTCAATATCATCTCCCCTCTCACTGTTTCTCCAGTATGGGTGTTGCCTTGGACCATATACTCCTCTCTGGCCTGCACCACAGTCTGGACCACTCTCACTACAAGTGCCCTAGATTTGTTCAGTGGTTGAAAATGTGGCACTTCCTCTCCAAAGAGTACTATACGGTGGTTTCCAAAGTCAAGGTGCGCCTGGGCTTGGACCAGAAATGGATGACCGAGGATCGCTTTGTTAGGCCTGCTAGTTATGTCAGCCACCTGCCAGTTGTTAATCTGTACAGGTATATATGCCTCACCAAGGACAGGTACATCACCAGGCCCAACCCCAATCACAGTCTGTCTCAGATATTTGAAGAGGAGGGCGGACCTCTGGATGAATAGTGTTGTAGAGGTTCAAAGGCCTGGGAACGCCTTGGGGTCCCTCTGGATGAGCTGGAGGAGGTGGCTGGGGAGAGGGAAGCCTGGGCTTCTCTGCTTAGGCTTCTGCCCCCGCGACCCGGCCCCGGATAAGCGGAAGAAAATGGATGGATGGATGGAGGTTCAAAGGCAGAACACTCTTCACTGCTGCAGTGTCCAAAACTGCACATACCTCCAGCTCATGCACCAGCATGTGAATGCTCATTTCTTGGCATTTGGGTTTGAGATGAAGTGCAGTGGGCCCCGAGCTTCTGGGAGAGAATGATGGAGCCTGAGGTATGGCATTCTTCCTTGGTGAGGGGCAGTTCCTCTTCAGGTGACCCAGACCGGAGCAGTTATGACAAAGCACACTCGCACTCTGTCCTTTACCCCCCCACAGTTTATGTGTGGTGGTGGGCTCTGCGTCTTCTGCCTCGATCCCTTTCCAGATAACAGCTGAACCTTCGTTCAGCCAGGTTACGTGTCCCTGTGTGCATGAGGGTGGTTATGTATGATGCTGCCTGCTTGGTAGTTTCGTGACGGCAGGCAATGTTATAAGCTTGGGCTAGCGTGTGAGGCCGCTGTTCCAACAGTTTCTGCCCAATCTCTGCATTGCCCACAGCATTAGTGAAAACTTCGACGCCTATAGCGTCTTGCTCAGTCTCTGTTCTGCCACTGTAAGCCATTGCTACTTTACCATATATGTCATCTCTCAACACATGTAGGGCTTCACCCAGTTGGCGGACACCTTGTCTCAGTTTGATAGCCACTGCAGCTGCATATTCTGAAGAAATGCCATATGCAGTTTCCAACGCACGCCAACGTTTTATGGGAATATACCAGATCGAATGTTTGTCTTGTACCAAGTCTAAAAATACCACTTCTAACCTTAATTGTATTCTCCACTACTCTCCTTTTGCTAAGGACTTAAAAGCTACGATTAAAAAACACTGGCATATTAGCTCTAATCCGACTTTGAAATGCTTTCACACACCACCTCGTATTGTTTATAAGAGGGCACCGAAAAAAAAAACCTTTTAGTAAGAGCTTGCCTCCCCAAGTCCAAAACCTTCTCATTTTTTAACACAGATTCCTTCCGGTAACTACCGCTGTGGTCATTGCGCACAGTGCAATTTCACTCACAAGACCACCACCTTTACTATTATCACTTGTCAGACTAACAATGTTATTTAGTTACTTAAATGTCCCTGTGGTTTGGCGTATGTGGGTAAAATAACTAGACCATTAAAAATTAGAATATCAGAACACCGATCATGTATATGCAATCACGATACTAAAAGTTCTGTTGCTGTTCATTTCACACAAGCCGGACATAATGTATCTGTTCTCACCTATTGTGGGACTGAAGTTGTTAAACGCCATTGTCGCGGTGGTGACATCAATTCCTCTTTATTAAAAAGAGAGGCTTTTTGGATCTTTACCCTGAACACATTAGCTGCTCATGGCCTTAATGAGGAATTTGAGACCTTTTTTATAAACTTTATTTATTGGTTCTCCATTTCTGCCATTCCTTTGTCTATTGCCCATTTATATTTTTTTGACTGTGTTAGTTTGTACTTTTTTGATTGTATATATTTTAATCTTTTTATATTTACAAATTTTTTCGTAATTGCAGGACATTTAGTGCTTTTCCATATTTTCAGTATTTTCTATATATACTTGTGTGTGTATATTGTTATATGCATGATTAGCTGGATTGTTTTAATATTTATTGTATATTTAAAATATTGTATATTTGTAATATATCTGCATATTTTCTTTATTGTTGATGGTTGATTGTATACACGTTTGTCTTTTGCCTTCCTCTTTTCTGATTGGTAGGCAGCATCCATCACATGCCGTAGTATTGTGTATATATTAGGGGTGGGACTCGATTAAAGAAAATTAGTCTAATTAATTAGAAGCTTTGTAATTAATTAATAAAAATTAATCGCATTTTAATCACATTTCAATATTTAACATGAGAAATATGAATTTAAGTTTGGTTGATGAACGAATCAATATACATAAGCTTAAACTTCAAAATTTTGTTTATTTTCCCACAGTCTACTACACAGACCAGGGTGGAAGTGCTCCTGTGTTAAGCAAACTCCTGAAATTAAAGTTAAGCAACATAACTGGATATTTTTAGTCTACATTAATGTCTCACTTAATATAGTTGGAAATTAATCATTAGCTCAGCTGTATTCCTTGATGTTGTAATGCTTGTTTTAACAGCTTATTTTGAATAAAAGAATTAAAATTAAACCACAAAAAGGAGCAAAAGTTCATTCTCCGTTTAACCAGCTGCTTTTACACAGCTGCGCTTTGCACTCATGTTGCTAAGCGACATGAGCCATGCAGAGGTGAGGGCAGGTGACGCTGATATGAAGGCTAGCCGCTCACTTCCGGCCTTTGCGGTCTTTGTGGGTCGGGTCCTTCGAAGGATGTGGCCCCTGAACTTGGACATTGTGCATCGATATAATCTGTATGCCTGGAATTCATGCACTGAGAAACGTTCCACGGTGCAAAGTGCGATTAAAATGCATTAAAAATTTTAATTCGTTATTTTCCCCATAATTAATTAATCGAAATTAACGCGTTAAAGTCCCACCCCTAGTATATATACAATTAGTCCTGCATTGTTTTTGTTAAGTCTGAAAAAGGCCAATTTGTGGCCCGAAATGTCACTCGCTGCCAAGATTTGTTTAGA
This sequence comes from Archocentrus centrarchus, assembly GCF_007364275.1. Classification (NCBI taxonomy): domain Eukaryota; kingdom Metazoa; phylum Chordata; class Actinopteri; order Cichliformes; family Cichlidae; genus Archocentrus; species Archocentrus centrarchus. The sequence continues at coordinate 40,551,211 of NC_044346.1, forward strand.
TTAAACATTATTCAGGAGCTTTGCCGGTGTGTGGACCCTTTTCTCTGTTTCTTGGTTATGTATTTTTTGGCCCTGCACCCATCCTTCATTTCTATTTGGATGTTCGTGTCCTTTCTTCTTTTTAGGCTTCCAGTCATCTTTAGCTGACACAAACTCAGAATAGTGCCTGTATTTCCAGCTATAAAACACACATCTCTCTCCTCCCTCCATTGTTGTTGTTTGTGTCGGTGTGTGCTATTATTGTCCTTATGCTGAAAACAGGAGTTAATTGTCGCATTGGCCAGACGTCACTCCTCGAGACGCAAGAAGAAAGCAAAAATATATCTTTGTACTGAGGAAAATGACAAAAATAGTAACGCAGTGACTTGGATAAGTGACTTTAATCTGATTACTGGACTGCAAATAGTAACACGTTAGATTACTCGTTACCAAAAAAAAGTAGTCAGATTAGAGTACAGATTACTGACATCACTGGTTATAAGGGAGTTTTTCCTTCCCACTGTTGCCAAGTGCTTGCTCATAGGGGGTCGTTTTGACTGTTGGGTTTTCTCTGTTGTTATTGTAGGGTCTTTACCTTACAACATAAAGTGCCTAGAGGTGACTTTGTTGTGATTTGGCGGTGTATGAATAAAATTTAATTGAATTCTCTGTTGCTGAACCTCCAGGTTTGCTGTTGCTTTCCTGTACTATGGGATCAGTTTCAAGATCTCAGGTTTTGGCGTCAATATCTACCTCACTCATTTCATTTATGGTGCCATTGAAGCTCCTGCCAAAGTCCTCACCTTCTTCATCTTGGACCGGATTGGCCGACGAAATGGCCAGGCGTGGTTTCTAATCATAACAGGATCTCTGACTGGAATAAACACATTCATCCCTCTAGGTTAAATCACTTCCTGCCTTGCTTACATATACTTAAAATAAATGTTACTTGCAGACTTGTCTGTTTAGTTGGCTTCATAAATTGTTCTGAAGTTCCAGATATCTCACATATCTTTGATTTGTTTCTTGTTCAGAGTACTCTGTATTTCGTATGTGCATTGCTGTGGTGGCAAAGGGTTTCTCTGAGGCGGCATTCACCACAGCATTCCTTTATTCAACTGAACTCTACCCAACTATCCTCAGGTATAACCCCATGAAGCCTAATATTCTCTGAAATAATGCTCCTTTTAGTTACAGATTATTTTCTGAGATTGAAAAAGGGCAGTTAGTATTTAAAGTAGGGGTGGGACTCGATTAAAAAAAATTAATCTAATTAATTAGAAGCTTTGTAAATAATTAATCAAAATTAATCGTATTTTAATCACATTTCAATATTTAACATAAGAAATATTAATTTAAGTTTGGTTGATGAATGAATCAATATACATAACCTTGAACTTCAAAATTTTGTTTATTTTCCCACCAGTCTACTACACAGACCAATGAAGGGTGGAAGTGCTCCTGTGATAAGCAAACTCCTGAAATTAAAGTTAAGCAACATAACTGGATAGTTTTATTCAACATTAATGTCTCACTTAATATAGTTGGATATTAATCATTCTCTCAGCTGTATTCCTTGATGCTGAAATGTGTTATGCATGTTTTAACAGTTTATTTTGAATAAAAGAATTAAAATTAAACCACAAAAAGGAGCAAAAATTTGTTCTCCGTTTAACCAGCTGCTTTTCCACAGCTGTGCTTTGCACTCACGTTGCTAGGCGACATGAGCTACGCAGAGGTGACGGCAGCTGATATGAAGGGTAGCCGCTCACTTCCGGCCTTTGCGGTCTTCGTGGGCCGGGTCCTTCGAAGGATGCAGCCCCTGATTTTGGACATTGTGCATCGATATAATCTGTATGCCTGGAATTCGTGCACTGAGAAATGTTCCATGGTGTAAAGTGTGATTAAAATGCGTTAAAATTTTTAATTCGTTATTTTCCCCGTAATCGAAATTAACGCGTTAAAGTCCCACCCCTAATTTAAAGCCATTTATTTAAACATGTTAGAGTCTTAAATACAATATGAAAGTGTTGGACAGAACAAATAAATATATCTTAGAAACTTTAGTTCAACACAAAGTGGCAAAACATTTGAATTACACTGTTGTTATGGGGCCTTGTTGCCACTGAGACAAACTTACCACTGGTGAAAATGAATTAAGTATCTCTTTCACTGTAGTTGTAGTAAATATACTTTCTTGTATACTATTAAAATTATTGCTCCGGGTTGTGTTGTGTTGTGTTGTTGGGCAGGCAGTGCGGTATAGGTTACACCTCATGTGTCTGTCGGATTGGGAGTTCCCTAGCTCCAATGATCATGATGCTGGAGGATATCTGGCTCCTTCTCCCCCCTCTGATTTTTTCTGGCACTGGAATTATCAGCGGCGGCTTGGTCTTCCTGCTCCCAGAGACGCTGAATGTCCATCTGCCTGAAAACATCATTGATGTTGAGGAGGGAAGGTACAGTATAGACGAGAAAACACAACAACTCAGATCAGTTCCCAAACAAACTATGACTATCCAGAGTTGAGACCAGGCAGCAGAGTTGCAGTCTTATAAGCCCCTCTGCAGCTTCTCTCTTCCTGCCATCCCCCCTGTCATGTCCTGGGCCGTTTGCCCAGCGTTTTGTGTTTATAATTTATTTCCTGTGCTTGTCCTCCCAGTGTGTTGTCTTGTTCCCAGTGTTGTGACTCGTATTATTTTGCCAGTGTGTTTTCCCTGTGCTTTGTGTCTAGCTTTGCTTTCCCTGTGTAATTAGTTTCATTTGCCTCACCTGTTGTTCCCTGCTGTTTCCTCTTGCCCTGATTACCCTTTGTGTATTTTAGCCCTCAGTTTTCATTTGTTCTCTGTCGCGTCGTTGATGTTTTGTGCCCGCATGTTCCTGTGTTCCCTGTGCCTGCCCTCCATCTCCCTTCCAAGATTTTTGTATTTATTTTCCCACCTACCTAAATAAATACCGCTTTAAGTTACTGTATGATTAATTCTGGAGTCCTTCGTGTTTGCCCTTCCTCGCCCGTTTCCTTCCCGGCCATGACACCCCCAAAACCCCATCCCCATAGAGACAGTGCCTGCTCCCAAAACCAAAAACCAGCAAAATACAATTTATGCGTAAAAATTCAAAAAGAAAAAATAACACAGCATCCTCAACTGCACTAAAAAGTAAAACTGTTAAATGTGGATTATTAAACATTAAGTCTCTCTCTTCCAAGTCCCTGTTAGTAAATGATTTAATAATTGATCAACATATTGATTTATTCTGCCTTACAGAAACCTGGTTACAGCAGGATGAATACGTTAGTTTAAATGAATCAACTCCCCCGAGTCACAGTAACTGTCAGAATGCTCAAAGCACAGGTCGAGGAGGAGTAGCAGCAGTCTTCAATTCCAGCTTATTAATTAACCAAAGACCCAGACAGAGTTTTAATTCATTTGAAAGTCTGACTCTTATCCTTGGAAAATTCAAAAACCTATTTTATTTGTTGTTATCTATTGTCTACCTGGCCCTTACTCAGAGTTTCTGTCTGATTTCGCAGACTTTTATTTAATTTAATGCTCAGCTAAGATGAAATAATTATAGTGGGTAATTTTTAACATCGATGTAGATACTGAAAATGACAGCCTCAACACTGCATTCAGTTTCTATTGTTAGACCCACTTGGCTTCTCTCAAAATATAAATGGGCCCACTCACTACTTTAATTACACTTTGGATCTTGTTCTGACATATGGCATTGAAACTGAAGACTTAACAGTATTCTCTGAAAACCTCCTTTTGTCTGATCATTTCTTAAAAACATTTACATTTATGGATTACTCAACAGTGGGGAATAAATTTTATTACAGTAAAAGTCTTTCTGAAAATCCTGTAACCAGTGTTGTAGTCAAGACCACCTAACCCGAGACCAAGTCAAGACCAAGACCAGAGTGTATCGAGACTGAGACAAGACCAAGATTTTTAGGGTCCGAGACCAAGACCGAGGGAGGGCAAAACCGAGTCAAGACCAAGACCAGTGCCCCACGCTACATGACACAATAAAATGTGAAACATGATCAAACTCACTTCTAAAATTGATCTGAAAGAGCCACATTCTCATTAAAACATCTAGATATTAAACACTTAGAGCTGAAATAAATTTAACCATCTTTATTTAATACTCCTGGGTGACTTCCATCATTTATCACTGAATGTAAAACAATTATTCATAGTCCATCACAATAGTCTTTACTTTTCTCTGCCTTTCATAAACAATACATAAAGTTTTGTTGTTTTTAAACTGACAATCTTTGTGAAAATGGGTGCTATTTGAAAACCACATAGCTAAATGTCTAAAACTTAAAAAATGCAAACAATCATTGACAGTAAGAACTAAAGCCACAAGTTTCTTGCTTATACAGATTAAAGCTGCAGTATGTAACTTTTATAAAAAATCTGTTTACATATTTTTTGGAACTGTCACCATGTCACGACAGTATAGTATGAGACAGATAATCTGTGAAAAAAAATCAACCTCCTCCACCTCCACCTCTATGGCAGGCCGTTTTAAAATTAAATCCGTTTGTCTGACTATCCATAATTACATTTCAGATATCTAAAACTGCATTTTGACTAGACAAAACTACATTTTGACTAACCAGAATGGTAACGTAACATATCCGCAATTACATTCTGACTAGTAATAATAATAATTCAATTACATTTTGACGAGTCAAAATTCCTTTCAAGATATCTCAAATGATGTCACCGGATTCGTTATTTGAGGGGTCACACAAAAGGCTTCCCCTTTTGCCAGGCCACAGTTGTAAATAAGAATTTGTTCTTAATCTGTTCGCCTGGTTTAATAACGGTTTAAATTAAAAAAAAAAAAAAAAAACATCCCTAATTACAATTTAAGATATCTCAAACGTAATTGTGACTATTTAAAATTACGTTTTAGATATCTGAATTAAGCGATTGCGGGTAAGCCCCCTTATGCTGTACTGAGCTGTCCAAACAATTGCCTGTGTAGAATTTCAGGTGGCTGCAATGACGCTGGCTGTTGTGGACAAAATTGTAATAAAATGCAACAATATAGAAAGAGCTCCTCAGTATGGGATATGCAGAGTGCGAGAATCATGTACTTAAAGACTGCTTAAGAAATCTGCACAGAATCTCTGATTTTATGGCAGGCCATTTTAACAAACTACCTTAAAAACTTTCTGCCAAAATGCTGCGTAATTCAAGATATCTCTAACGTCATTCTGACTAGTCAGAATGTTAATTTTAGATATCTTAAATAGAAAAGCCATCTAATTCAAGATATCTGTAATTCATTTTGAGATATCTTAAAAGGCATTTTGACTAGTCAAAATTACAGTTCAAGATATCTCTAACTTCATTTTGCCTAGTCGTTATTTGCTTTCAAGGTATCTAAAATTTAATTTACACTAGTCAAAACTTTATCGCCTATCTAAAAATACATTTAAGATATCTTAAATTAGGTTGTCATTTAAGATATCTTTAATTAAAATTATGACTTGTCAGAATAAAAAACAAGATATCTTGAATTAACTTTATGACTAGCCATAATTGGATTGTAGATATCTGAAATGTGAGTTTCAGATAGTAATTCATTGAAGATATCTTGAATTGAAGCCACCATACAAATCAATGGTAAATTTGACGTCATTTCGACTAGTCAGAATGTAATTAGAGATATCTCAAATAGGTATTTTGTCTACTCAAAACATAATTAGATATATCTTAATTTACTAATACGTCTTTATGACTATAAATCAGTTTCAGATATCTGGAATGTAAGTGTGGTGAATTGGATTTTGTTAAAATGGCCTGCCATACCACCTCCACCTCCACCTGTCCCCTGAACCCCTCCCAGTCAAAAACAACCAATCAAGGCCAGGAGGAGGGTCTTAGCACTGTCAGTCACTCTCTAAACTCTAAATCAGGCCTTGTTAGATCGATAGAGTGATAATTTTTGCATATAATCCAGAAGTTACATTTATGCATTTAATGTGTCCCAGAGCGCTGTTTCCTTCCAGTAATGGGTTGGCAGAAATCACATAAAAAGCATACACAAAAAAAACATAATCCAGATGTTTTATCAATCAGCTGCTAAAAGCATTTCCTACCTTTGAATATCAGTCACCATGTTTTAACCATAAACTACCACGTTTTTAATGCAACAACAGGAAGTGGCATCATCTTGCTGGGAAATGTTTTTTCTTGAAGGCCTTTCATAGCTCCACTGGTGCTGAAAACTAATGTTTGACTATGGCTTTCTGAATACAAGTAGGGCTGCAACTATCAGTTATTTTAGTAATTGAGTATTCCATCAATTACACCATCATTTAATCACGTAATCGGATAAGAAATAATTTTTCATTTTAACAATTCATCTGCATATTTTAACTTCCGTACAGCAGATTTTTCTCTGTGTGAAACAAACAGTGGTAGGTGGAGCAGCTACAAAGTTGCTGATCAGGTGGCTGATGAAGGACCTCGAGCTGTTTCCCAGTAAAGGTTTTAAGGTGGTTCAAGGAACAAGTGCTGGACGCTAGAAAAACGTATCCTTTTGCGCCACCTGAGCATACCGTCTCAGTAACGGCTCCGCTTCTTTGCGCTTGCTGCGTGTGCAAACAGACTGCACGTAAAACAGCTGCTGTTGTGTTTTTGTTGAAAAACTGGGGGCTGCATGAGCTTAATGCTGTAATGCTTTTTATTCACAAGCTTCCTCCTAAATACATTTCTACTGCAGGTCTATTTTTAGTCGCTAATCAGGGATTAAAGCAATAACAACATTTTGACGGCGCCCCTCAGTACTCCAGGGGGTGGAGAGGGGGATCGTCTGGCACTAAATGATCATTAGTGCTAATAGCAGCCCCCGCTAGCAAACTGTGGTTATAGCGATCCCTTCTGGTGGCTACAGTTGAAGTAAAGAAAAAATAACAGCCGACATTCTCTGCACAACAGGCACACGTGGGCACACACGCACACTCATAGCACAGAGAAGTGGGGGTGTGGAGAAACTTGTCAGCGATGATCCACTTGTGTTAAAGGGTCGTTTTTTCCAAATGATGGAAATCCATTGCAGTGACAGAGGATGAAATGCTTCACTTACACGGAGACACCCGAGCTGTAGAGTTAAAACGAAACATGAATGCAACAAATTTGTGTCGAGGATGTTTAATAATCCAATTGTTACTTGCAGAATTGTTGCAGCCCTAAATTTTGCATTAAATTTTCAGTTTATGTATCAACAAACATGAATGTTGGTATTTCCCTGTCATGCGGGGATTTTTTTGTTGAATTGGAAGCCTGAAATTTTCATTTGATCTTCATTTTTCCTCTTACTTCTCCTCGCATTCATGCCGGTTGTCATTTCGATTTCTGTAGCTTGCGAAATCAAGTGCATGCTCGACTGTAGCGAGATCAAACATGCACATTGTGAATGAAACTTCCCATGCCCTGTGGTAGATTGCAAATTACAGTGAAATGATACAGGCGCAAGCGGTGAAAATAGCAGTGACCTAGCCGGGGTGGAGTCTGTGCGATGCACTCCTGGGAGAAGGCAGAGGAGCGCGATCTTTTTTGGATTTCAATTAGTATATTTTGCATCCAATAAAAGCAAGGATGTTAAATTAGGGATGCGCTGATCCGATATACAGTATCGGTCCAATACTGGCCTAAATTACTGGATTGGATATTGGAAAGAAATAAAAAAATGCAATCCGATACATTAAAAAACGTTTTGCTCACATTAGCTGCATTACAGTTCGCTGTTGTCTTCTTCTTGTGGGTTTGTGGTTGACCAAACCAGCTTAGAGCTGCGTTACCACCACCTACTGGAATGGAGTGGATCAGGAGTTAGAAAACAACCCCTCAGATTCTTTAAAGTTCTCTGTTGCTAGTGAGCGCAGATATTAGCACTGTGACCATTCGGTACTGGAAGGACCCCTTCAGGGTTATTATAGTTAACGAAAACGAACAAAATAACGAAAACTGAAATTTAAAAAACATTGTCGTTAACTGAAATAAATAAAAACTATAATTAAAAGGAAAAAACGATAACTAACTAAAACTGAATTGTGAGTTTACAAAACTAACTAAAACTAACTGAAATTATCGATAAACTGACTTTCATTTACTTGTTTTTTTTTTTTTTGTTTTGTTTTTAAGCCTTGTGGATTGATATGAAATCATTTTTTCCGCTCTCCGAGTTTAAGCTGGGAGCGTCATTGGACAACTGTGTGAGTGTGTGAGTGTGTGCGCATGTGCGTGCGCTCACCGCGCTGGTCCGCAAAGTAATGGCTGCGGTCTGCCGAGAAAGCAGCAGAGTCCCGTATGGAGGTTCTTTGAGTACAAGAGCACAGATAGAATGGAAAGTCTTGTTGTGGATGATGAAAAATGTGCGGAACATTTCTCAGTCAGGAAAAACCAGCAACATCAAAGTCCACCTGAGAAGCGCACAACGGCTACAGAAACCGCTCTGATTCTACCAGGTAACCTGGCCTGCGCCTCTGAGAAACGGGACTACTTGTCGGGTCCACGCAGCCCAGAAAGTTGTGACTAAACTGTTGCGTTCTTGTGCGTTTCCGGCTACTTTATCAGTGAGAGAATAACAATCAGGAAAAATAATCAAAGCATCAATATAAGGACTCACAACTGTCAGCAAATTCCTGGTAGGAGACTGCTGAAACTATCAGGATGGACGTGAAGGAATGAAGAAAGTGAAAAAAAACAGGGACAAATATGTTTGCAGCCAAAAAACTGAGCACAAAGAGCGAGGACCAAAAAAGAAGTCCCAGCCTGCGCTGCATACAAAACACCTGCACACGACCACAAGGTAATTAACACACACAATCCAGCTACACAAGCATAAATGTGGACATGAGGTCGGCAACTTACTTAGGTTATGTACAGAGGCCGCAAAGACCCTGCAGGTTTAATTAGCGAGCATCTAACCAAGCTAGCTCCAAAACAGAAGCAGCATCAGGTGGTGAGAACATCAGGATGCAGCTGGATTTGAGCTCTGACTCCTTCAAAGAGTTTGTTTTTGTCAAACACCACATGTAGCTGTTGTTAATCTGCTGCACTGATGCTGAACTTTATTGTGGAGTTTATTGTAGAATTTGAGTTTCTGAGTTCATGTTTTTCTTTGTTTCTCCCTGTTGATGTTCATGTGTGTCCTTAATATTACACACATTTAGCATGTCTTGTGAACAGCTGGTTGTTGAATATATTTCTTTAAACGGTATCTTTTGTCAAGTTTTCAGTACACAATAGTCACTTTTGCGCCTTGAATCTTGCACCTGATTAGGTATGAAAATACTGAAACTAATACTGAAACTAACTGAAACTAAGCATGAAACCAAAAATAAAAACTAATAAAAATGAGAAAAAACACTCTGAAAACTAATTAAAACTAACTGAATTAAAGAAAAAAAAGTAAAAACTAACTAAAACTATACTATAATGTAAAATCCAAAACTATTCTAACCCTGGACCCCTTCCCCGTCAAAATATTTTTTATAATTCAATCCCTGATTAGTGACTAAATATAGACCTGCAGTAGAAACGTATTTAGGAGAATGCTCGTGAATATAAAAGAAACACTAAGAAAACAACCAGAAAAAGTACAACAAAAAAAAGCTACACAAAAGAAACTCAAAACGCTGGGCCACCGGCCCAGTACCATGACAAGGTGTCAATCAAAGCCTACGGCTTCGGGCGGCCATTTTGAACAAAAAACGTTCGTTTTAGCAGTAAATACGAGCTGCTACATCAGGTAAAGTCCACAAAAAAGTGTCTTTACTTTTTTTCAAGAAAAGTTTAGGCTCTGTTTTTGGTGCCCTTGTGGATGTGACTCATGCTTTGGACCTCATGGATGTATTGGATTATATTCACTGGACTGTTATGGACAGAATGATGCCAAATTTGTGGGGAATTATCAAGATTTGGACTCGAGACAGCCCTCAAAATTAGGGAACGTCAAATTACTAGTTTTGGGTATTAGTTTAAAACACTCTGTGGTGTATATACTGTGATTGTTGTGCCTAGGAATGGCATACATGGTCGGAAAGACGAGAGTCGTAGGTTTCTTTTGATGTGTCGCATGTGTATGTGTGGGCCAGCCAGGGACAGAGATGTTTTGCTGTAGAGTCAGAGAAGCTGCGGGACGGCTCAGATACGGGCCCAGGATTAATAGAGGGTTAAAATTGATCCAGGCATTTAAAAACATTAAAAAAAAAAAAAAAAGATTGGATTTATATCGGTATTGGCAGATATCCAAATGTAAAATATCGGTATCGGTATTGGACATAAAAATGTGGTATCGTGCCATCCCTAAAATACATTGGACAATATTCTGGCAATTTAGTGATATTTTCACAGTTGTGGTCTTGATTGGTCTTGAAATAAAATCCAGAGTCCTCAATGTCCGAGACTGAGACAAGACCAAGTAAAAATGCGGTCGAGTCCATGACAAGACAGAGACCATCAAAAAATGGTCTCGAGACTGCTCTTGAGTACTACAACACTACCTGTGACTAAACGCCTTTACACACCGGACACGTAAATTCCGTGAGAATGTTTCGTACGTTAGAAATATTTTTCGGACTTGCCTGTTCTTAATGCAGATGTTCACACCAACCACGTCATTTCACAGGACGAATTTGCGGCATTTATTTTTTCGGATCAAGTTCAATTTTTCTGACTTTCACAAGCGTACAAGCAGGTCTGACCAATCAGAGCGCTGCATTTAGCAACATTTGAGGTCATAGCTCAAAACGCGCACCGATGTACTGAATATACAGTGATGTGGGAAAAATAAAATCATAATATTTTACCTCAGACACAGCTACATGCTGCTCCAGGTCAGTCGGCTCTCTGAAATTATTCTCTGCCTCCTCACATGTGATCCCAATTCTGCCAACAAGAGCTCCACTGACGTCCTGAAATATGCGTAAAAGCATCTGTGATGCAGCTTCAACTCCGGGATCAAACCACAAAACTCTCCCTGCTGCTGCTTTCTTATGAGTTGGATGAACCATAAACTCTCTTTCGTCCTTCTCTTGCTTAGAAACATCAGGGCCTCATTACATCATCGCTTGATGTCGACTGTATTTTTTTTTTCACCGTGTGTTATATGAGGAGGATTTAGTCGCAACAATGCAACGCGTCTGGTGTGTATATAGGTTACACGACAGGTTCGCATCCGAAAGATTTTGAATTTGGAATTTACGCAACGCATCCAGTGTGAAACGGCCTTAAGTTTAAGGATATAATTCCTCCACTATTATCTTCTTCAATGCCATGTGCCTCCTCCTCCCGCTACGACATGCCCGGAACACCTCACAAAGGAGGCGCCCAGGAGGCATCCTAGTCAGATGCCTGAGCCACCTCAACTGGCTCCTCTTGATGTGGAGGAGCAGCAGCTCTACTCTGAGCCCCTCCTGAATGGCCACACTTCTCACCCTATCTCTGATGGCGAGGCCAACCACCCTTTGGAGGGTGGCTGGCCTCCTCTGTGAATCGCCACCTTATCGTGGTGGAGGGATTTGTGTGTACCAGTGATGCCAGGTGCTATAGTGTCTGGGGGCTGGCAAATTGGTCCTGAGTGAGAGGCCAGACAAAGGAGCTGTTTACCCTGCCTGGGATAGGTTTACTGGGGCCAGGCCTGGGGAGGAAGCTTGAGGCATAGCGTCTTGTGGCCGGGTGTTAGTCTGTGGTGCCCAGCCGGGCGTAGCCCAAAGAGACGACATAGGCCCGCCCTCCTGTAGGCCCACCACCCGTAGGAAGCGTCAGTGTGTGTCAGGCGGTGGCCAAGGTCGGGGTCCTGGCGGACCGATCCCCAGCTATCAGGACTGGCTATTGGGACATGGTAATTAAACCATTAATTAAAAAGCTGTTGACCATAATATTTTATTACAGAGATTAGAGCATGCCATAAGTATTAAACGTACTACGCTGCAGTGGTTTGAATCATATTTATCTAATAGACTCCAATTTCTTCATGAAAATGGGGAGTCTTCTTCACACACTAAGGTTAATTGTGGAGTTCCACAGGGTTCTGTGCTAGGACCAGTTCTATTTACACTATACATGCTTCCTTTAAGTAGTATTATTAGAAAACATTGGCTCAGTTTTCATTGTTACGCTGCTTAACCCAGCTTTATATATCCTTGAAGCTATATAACATACCCCAATTAGTTAAACTGCAGGAATGTCTTAAAGACATAAAGGCCTGGATGACCTCTAATTTCCTATTTCTAAATTCAGATAAAACTGAAGTTCTTGTACTCGGCCCCACAAACCTTAGAAACATGGTGTCAGATACTTACTCTGGATGGCATTACCTTTGCCTCCAGTAACACTGTGAGGAATCTTGGAGTCATTTTTGACCAGGATACAGTATGTCCTTCAATGCACATATTAAACAAATTTGTAGGACTGCTTTTTTGCATTTGTGCAATATTTCTAAAATTAGAAACATCCTGTCTCAGAGTGATGCTGAAAAGCTAATTCATGCATTTATTACTTCTAGGCTGGACCATTGTAATTCATTATTATCAGGCTGTCCTACAAGCTCCCCAAAAAGCTTTCAGCTGATCTAAAATGTTGCAGCTAGAGTACTGACAGGGACTAGAAAGAGAGAGCATATTTCTCCCATATTGGCTTCTCTTCATTGACTTCCTGTTAAATCCAGAATTGAATTTAAAATCTTTCTTCTTACATACAAGATCTTGAATAATCAGGACCCAAATTATCTTAAAGACCTCAGTACCATAATACTTCAATCAGTACCATATCACCCCAATAGATCACTTTGCTCTCAGACTGCTGGCTTAATTGTAGTTTCTAGGACATTTAAAAGTTCAATTCAATTCAATTCAATTTTATTTATATAGCGCCAAATCACAACACGCAGTCACCTCAAGGCACTTTGTATTGCGGGTAAAGACCCTACAATAATTTAAAAGTAGAATGGGAAGCAGAGCCTTCCTCTTTCAGGCCCCTCTTCTGTGAAACCAGCTCCCACTTTGGATTCGGGAGACAGACACTCTCTATTTTTGAGATTAGGCTTAAAACTTACCTTTTTGATCAAGCTCATATTTAGGAATGATTCAGGTGACCCTTACAGTACCTATGCTGTAATAGGCCTGGGCCGCAGCAGATGGCTGCCCCTCCCTGAGCCTGGTGATGCTGAAGGTTTCTTCCTGTGAAAAGGGAGTTTTTACTTCCCACTCTCACCAAATGTTTACTCAGATTTGATTGTAAGTATTGTAGGGTCTTTATCTTGCAATATAAAATGCTTTGAGGTGACTGTTTTTTGTGATTTGGTGCTATATAAATAAAACTGAATTGAATTGAATTGAACATACACATAAACAAGCAGTGTCCAGCTTATACGTTTAGTCAACTGTACGGTGCTGTTGTCCATTACCAGCACCTGTGCACACTTTAATCTGTCTGAAGTTCTTACTTAACAGAAGCTATCTTTACTCTCAATAATTCCCTAGATTTCATCATTACATTTTTTTTCCACTGATTGGAAATTCTTAGGGAGGAAAATAATGCTGCCTTTGCTATTTTAAATCATTGGTGCTTTATAGTTTTCTTAGCAAATAAGAGAAAAATGACCATTTTCCTCCTTTCTTCCTTTCTCTGTAGACACAGGCAGACTGATGCAAATGGACATGTAGAGACTGAGCTGATAAACTGCACAGACGCAGCAGCATCAAAGGAAGACTGATCAGCTGTTGGAACAGCAGTGAAGACAAGAAATTCTTCTTGATGATCGTGGTTGATTAATAAGTGAATTATTGTTGTCCGTGGGGAGCTTACAGACTGGGGACTAGTGTTTTCTGATTTTCATTTAGACCAAATATTGTTTCAATTAGGACTGTTCAGGACAACATAGCACACACCAAGTTTGTCCATTTAATGTTTTAATTCTTGAAGACACATTTCAAAACTGTCAACTAACTGCCTAACTGCTTTCCAACCACCTAATGTAAATCAGTTTTTAAGTAGGAGTGCTCAAAACACGTCTATTTGAGGTGCTCTTTGTAAAGGATACACATAAGGCACTCTGTTTTCAAATAAAATTCAAAATGCCTTCATTCTCGTGGAATGTTCATATTTAACACCCCATCACCCGCCAAAAAAATGATTTCTTTTGGCACACAATCCTTCATCGGGGAATGAAACAGAGTCCATACACACTGGATCTTTCCTAGTGATGTTTCACCAACAGGGACATTCCACATATGGTGTTCCACCAATAGCAAGCATCCACCTACAGTGAGAGTTGAATATTCCACCAGTAAAGCTCCATTAATATGAGGAATCTTCAAAACCTGGACAAATACAAAAGTAAAAAAAGATATAAACACCTAGGTTAAAAACATCCACAAAATTCAATCTAAATCAAACAAGAAAGAAACACACAGCAGCATCAATCACAGACAAGAATGCATCTTTAAAAGTAAAAAAGATCTGGCTGAAGATGACTGTGTACTAGTTTATCTTGTAAAGTGGGAGGACTCCTAAAAATGATTAAGGGTGGTTCAGGAAAAATCTGGATCATTATATCATGATTCTCAGTAATAACCCAATTCCTATTTATTATTTTAAAAATTTTCCTCTGTCTCTGTACTATACGTTGCAACAAAGACTAATCTATATTTTATTAGTTTGAGAACATTTCTTTGTACTAAGGTTTAGGATTAGGGTTACGAGTTAGGGTGATGCTTTCTGTAGGGTAGTGTCTTTATATCTATGTTATTGAAACATTTCCTCATATTTTATTCCAAACTCTTTTTTGGGGTAAACACTGAGGAAATGGGCTAAGGATAACTACAGTTGATGTCAGATGTTTACATACACTCATCATGGGCACAAATATCATGCCGATTTTTGGGCTTTTAATGAATAATGATCCTTGGTGGAATTGGTAGCATTCATTTAAATTGGTTGGTTTTCTGGCACAGACTGGCTTTTAATTTTCAACAGGGTTGAGGTCAGGGATTTGGGAAGGCATTGCAGAAGCTTAATGTTAGCCTGTTTTATTCCCTTCATTCCATTCACTTTGTTTAATGCACCACTGGCAGCAAAATGGCCCCAAAGGATGATGCTACCACCACCATGCTTGACAGCTGGTGCAGTGTTCTTAGGTTTGAAAGCCTCTCGTTTACTCCTCGAAACATACTTTTTGTCTCAATCTTTGTCTCATCTGACCATTTCTCCAGAGGGCATTTGGCTTGTCCATGTGAGCTACAAATTTCAGTCAAGCTTGAAGGTGTTGATTTTGGAGCAGGGGCTTCTTTGTTGTTTGACACCCTCTCAATTCATGGAGCTGTAAAACTCACTTCACTGTGGAATGACGCTGATGTTTTCAGCAGTTTTCAGTTTATGATAGGCTTCAGACTTGCTCGTTGCAGAACATCCTAACCAGTTTCCTCTCACCTAAGGGTGGCAGTTTGGGGATTCTTACAGACCTTGGCAAAGTGATGACATGTCTGATTTGGTGTCACTTGGTGTTGGCTCTCACTGCGGTATTGTATCACTTCCTGTTCCTGTTTCGGAGCACAGTGTTTTGCTGTCTGTTAGCTGTTATATCTGTATAACTCGATTTATCTGGATAATAACATATTTTAGTGTAATCTTCACCTACTTTAAATAGCATACTCTTTGCTGAATCACCTGTATTCACATTACTCACTTTATTTGTTTTTAGAAATTCGCTAGCTTAGCTCAGCTAGTAGCTTAGCCCTTAGCCGACTCACTACCAGCATGGCTTCTTCTCCTGTCTCTCCTGCACTTTCCTGCTCTGGGTGTCACATGTTTAGTTACTCCTCGGCCTCCTTTAGCAGTAACGGTACTTGTAATAAATGTAGTCTGTTTGTAGCTCTGGAGGCCAGGCTTTCTGAACTGGAGACTCTGCTCCGCACCCTGGAAAATCCTACATCTAGCCAGGCCCCTGTAGCGGGTGCGGACCACGGTAGCTTAGCCGCCGTTAGCTCCCCCCCAGCAGATCCCGAGCAGCAGGGAAAACAGGCCAGCTGGGTGACGGTGAGGAGGAAGCGTAGTCCTAAGCAGAAGCCCCGGGTACACCACCAACCTGTTCACGTCTCTAACCGTTTTTCTCCACTCGGCGACACACCCGCCGAGGAACAAACTCTGGTTATTGGTGACTCTGTTTTGAGAAACGTGAAGCTAGAGACACCAGCGACCATAGTCAAATGTCTTCCAGGGGCCAGAGCAGGCGACATTCATGGAAATTTGAAACTGCTGGCTAAGGCTAATCGTAGATTTGGTAAGATCGTTATTCACGTCGGCAGTAATGACACCCGGTTACGCCAATCGGAGGTCACTAAAATTAATATTGACTCGGTGTGTAACTTTGCAAAAACGATGTCGGACTCTGTAGTTTTCTCTGGGCCCCTCCCCAATCAGACCAGGAGCGACATGTTTAGCCGCATGTTCTCCTTGAATCGCTGGCTGTCTGAGTGGTGTCCAAAAAATGACGTGGGCTTCATAGATAATTGGCAAAGTTTCTGGGGAAAACCTGGTCTTGTTAGGAGAGACGGCATCCATCCCACTTTGGATGGAGCAGCTCTCATTTCTAGAAATCTGGCCAAATTTATTAACCCTCCTAAAAACTGACTACCCAGGGTTGAGACCAGGAAGCAGAGTTGCAGTCTTACACGCCTCTCTGCAGCTTCTCTCCTCCTGCCATCCCCCCAAAACCCCATCCCCATAGAGTCGGTGCCTGCTCCCAGACCACCAAAAACCAAAGCTAAAATCAGCAAAAAGCTATTTAAGCATAAAAATTCAAAAACAATAAATAATACAGCTTCATCAACTGCACCAAAAAATAAAACAATTAAATGTGGATTGTTAAACATTAGGTCTCTCTCTTCCAAGTCCCTATTAGTAAATGATTTAATAATTGATCAACGTATTGATTTATTCTGCCTTACAGAAACCTGGTTACAGCAGGATGAATATGTTAGTTTAAATGAATCAACACCCCCGAGTCACAGTAACTGTCAGAATGCTCGAAGCACAGGTCGAGGAGGAGGATTAGCTGCAATCTTCAATTCCAGCTTATTAATTAATCAAAGACCCAGACAAAGTTTTCATTCTTTTGAAAGCCTGACTCTTAGTCTTGTCCATCCTAATTGGGAAAATCAAAAACCTGTTTTATTTGTTATTATCTATCGTCCACCTGGTCCTTACTCAGAGTTTCTGTCTGATTTCTCAGACTTTTTATCTGATTTAGTCCTCAGTTCAGATAAAATCATTATAGTGGGTGATTTTAACATCCATGTAGATGCTGAGAATGACAGCCTCAACACTGCATTTAATCTATTGTTAGATTCAATTGGCTTCTCTCAAAATGTAAAGTAGCCCACCCACCACTTTAATCATACTCTGGATCTTGTCCTAACATATGGCATAGAAACTGAAGACTTAACAGTATTCCCTGAAAGCCCCCTCCTGTCTGATCATTTCTTAGTAACATTTACATTTACTTTAATGGATTACACAGCAGTGGGGAATAAGTTTTATTACAGTAGAAGTCTTTCTGAAAGTGCTGTAACTAAGTTTAAGGATCTAATTCCTTCATTGTTGTGCTCCTCAGTTCCAACACAGTGCAGAGCAGCTACCTAAACTCTGCTCCCAGTGAGGTCGATTATCTCGTCAATAGTTTTACATCCTCACTGCGTATAACTTTGGATACTGTGGCTCCTCTGAAAGGAAAGCTTCAAATCAGAAGTGCCTGACTCCGTGGTATAATTCACAAACGCACAGCTTAAAGCAGATAACCCGAAAGCTTGAGAGGGAATGGCGTCTCACTAAATTAGAAGATGCTCATTTAGCCTGGAAAAAGAGTTTGTTGCTCTATAAAAAAGCCCTCCGTAAAGCTAGGAAATCTTACTATTCATCATTAATTGAAGAAAATAAGAACAACCCCAGGTTTCTTTTCAGCACTGTAGCCAGGCTGACAAAGAGTCAGAGCTCTGTAGAGCCGAGTATTCCTTTCACGTTAACTAGTAGTGACTTCATGGATTTCTTTACAAATAAAATTTTAGACATTAGAGAAAAAATTATTCATAACCATCTCAAAGATTATTCTTCATGTTCGGCTGCTTTCAGCACTGCTGGTATTTGTTTAGACTCTTTTGCTCCAGTTGATCTTTCAGAGTTAACTTCAATAGTTACTTCCTCCAAACCAGCAACATGTTTATTAGATCCCATTCCTACTAGACTGTTCAAAGAAGTCTTTCCAATTATTGATGCTTCAGTCTTAAAAATGATCAATCAAGTCAAGTCAAGTCAAGTCAAGTTTATTTATAAAGCACATTTAAAACAACGACGTTGACCAAAGTGCTGTACAAGATCTGTAACCCCAAGGACTATACTAAATAAAAATAAAAATATATAAATAAATAAATAAATAATAAAATAAAAATAAATAAATAAAAACATTAAGAACAATAAATAACATAAGAAATTAAAAATTAAAACGTTTAAAACAAGTACCATAAAATACCATAAAACAATCATCTAAAAGGAGGTAGCACTGCAGCCAAATGCCAAGGAAAAGAAATGTGTTTTTAATAGAGATTTAAATGTGTGTATCGTCTGAGCTGTGCGGATATGGAGAGGTAGATCGTTCCATAGCTTTGGTGCTGCTGCTGCAAAAGCTTGATCACCTCTCTGTTTTAGTCTAGTTTTAGGCCTCTGTAAGAGCAGCTGGTTCGATGACCTCAGAGCTCTTACAGGGGTGTGACAGTGAAGCAGCTCAGACAGATACAAAGGTGCCAGTCCGTTTAAGGCTTTAAAAGTAAGCAATAAAATCTTAAAATCGATTCTAAAACGGACAGGGAGCCAGTGAAGGGATGACAGGACTGGGGTAATGTGTTCATGCTTTTTTAAACCGGTTAAAAGACGAGCTGCCGCATTCTGGACTACCTGCAGGCGGCGCACAGATGATTGATCTATGCCAAAGTACAGAGAATTACAGTAGTCCAGGCGGGAAGTAATAAAAGCATGAATAACTTTTTCCAGGTCCTGCTGCGGGAGATAAGGTTTTACCTTGGCAATAACTCTGAGTTGGTAAAAACTGATTTTGGTAACAGCACTTACTTGCTTCTCCATTTTAAAACTACTATCTAAAATGACACCCAGATTTTTCACAGCATCACGACAGTGAGGAGCCAAATGACTCTGAGTGCCAGAGGAGTTGCTTGAGGGGTCAAATTTACCAAAGCATATGACCTCGGTTTTGCTTTCATTAAGATTTAGGAAATTGTTTCTCATCCAGGACTTGATGTCACTTAGACAGTTCAGCAGGGGTTCCCATGGATCTCTGCTGTTCAGTTTGATGGGCATATACACCTGGATGTCATCAGCAAAACAGTGGAAACAAATATTATGTTTCCTAAAAATCGACCCTAGAGGCAACATATACAATGAGAAAAGAATTGGGCCCAGAATGGACCCCTGAGGCACTCCACAAGAAAGCTTTGCTGTGGTAGAAAAACAGTTTCCTAGATGGACAGAGAAACTTCTATCAGTAAGATAAGATCTGAACCAAGTCAGAACCGTGCCTTTAATGCCAATTTCATGTTCTAGGCGGGATAGAAGGATCTCGTGGTCCACAGTGTCAAAGGCAGCTGACAGATCTAGAAGTACTAAAACTGCAGGACTACCAGAGTCCACAGTTAAAAGCAGATCGTTAAAAACTCTTAAAAGAGCCGTCTCTGTGCTGTGACGCATTCTAAAACCTGACTGAAACTTTTCCCACATTCCATGTTCACTTAAAAATGCTTGAAGTTGCTTAAAAACAACTTTTTCGAGAACCTTGGATAAAAATGGTAATTTAGAAATTGGTCTGTAATTTGAAAGAACTGCATGTTTAAAGGCAGCTGGAACACAACCAGATGCGAGCGCACTGTTAATCAGAGCGAGGATAGTTGGTCCCACTGAATCAAAAGCCTCTTTAAAAAGGCGAGACGGAACACAGTCTGTGGGAGAGTTTACAGGTCTCATATTGTGAATCACCTCCTTTAGTGTGGAGAGTGTGACAGGCTCAAACTGCTCAAAGACAGCTCTGCTGGGAGGAGGTGCAGATGAGTCTGTTTCAGCCTGAGGTGATGAAGGCAGAAATTTTTTCCACAAAAAATTTCTTAAAGTTTTCGCACAGTGCAGGACAGACCTTGGCTTGGTTTACATTACAGCGAGGATCAGCGAGTGAATTAAAAACACTAAAAAGAAAATGAGGCCTGTGACTGTTACTTGAAACAATGTTAGAGAAATAAGCAGACTTTGCATATTTTACTGCTTTCTGGTATTTCAATAAACAGTTACGCAGGATCTCTAAGGAGACATGGAGCTTATCCTTCTTCCACCTTCTCTCAGCGCGTCTGCACTCACGTCTGAGAGCGCGGGTTGTCTCATCCAGCCAGGGCTGGGAGGAAGGTTTGGTGCGTTTGGTTGTAAAAGGGGCAATACAGTCCAGTACAGCAGTGCAAGCAGATATAAAAGAGTTAGTGAAGTCCTCGGTATTCAGGCTCAAGCAAAAATCCAAATTGCTTAAGTCAGAGTTTTTAAAAGCAGCTGCAAAATCAGCAGCGCATGAAGAGTTAACCAAGCGCACACGACGTGTAGAGGATACTCTATTTATCCCAGAGCTGGGGAGCGCTGCTGTAAATAAAACAGGAAAATGGTCCGATATACCACAGTCACGTATCCCTGTGATGCAGACTCTAAGTCCATAGGACAACACCAGATCCAGTGTGTGACCTTTTTCATGAGTGGGACCACACACGAGTTGTGTTAAGTTAAAAGAGTCAATAAGCGAGGCAAATTCTTTAACCAGCGGACCACTCTCACAACACACATGAATATTAAAGTCGCCAACAATTAAAATACGGTCATATTTTAGTATGAGACCCGTCAGCAAGTCAGCAAAGTCACCGATGAAGTCCTTCGTGCACTTCGGTGGTCGGTAAATCACCGCGCAGAGCACCGAGGGGGAAGAGTTTATCTCCAACAGCTGCAGTTCAAAGCTGGCGTACAGGTCTGCCGAGACCTGACGACAGCGAAAACTGCATTTAAATATTGAAGCAAGTCCTCCACCTTTTCCAGAGATCCGCGGGGAGCTGAAGAAAGAACAGCCGGGAGGTAAAAGTTCGGAAAAAGGTGCAGACTCACCAGCATGAAGCCACGTCTCAGTCACAAACATAAAATCCAACTGCTGTGCGATGAAAAAGTCATTGAGAAGGAAAGTTTTGTTGGCTAACGATCTAGCATTTAGTAGGGCCATTCGGATGTCCAGATCCTTGTTAGCTGAGGCCGGGGCCCGCTTCAACAGGCGAAGGTTAGCATGGTTTACGCCGCCTCCACGATCCCGCATCCTGCGCCAGGACGAGGGACGCTGAGTCTCCAGGATGACAGGTGGGACAATCGGCCTGATCCAGCGACGCCCGAAATCCACAGGCAGCCCAACAGCCTTGAGGCGGCAAAGACCACCATCCAGGGGGTAATGAACAGACAAACCTAGGAGTCTCAGGTAAGTTTTGACCCGCACCGCGATACCTCCCCGCTTTCCGCGTCTCCTCTGGCGTTTGTTGGGGACCGGAGCGCTGGGCAGCCGGCGCAAATTCTCAGGTACATCCGATAGGTGTGGAGGAAAAATCGTTGAGTTTTTCTTTACAGTATATGCTGGTACCAAAACAAACTGGAGGTTTAGAAGTGTCTGCCGATCGTAGGTGATCAAAGCGGAGACATCTGGGCAGATGACTACCAGGAACAGAGCGACAGCAAACAATACACAGAACAGCTGACGGCAGCCCGTACACAGTGGCGCCATCTTGGTTAAACGCGATGCTCGTTAAGAGAGAAGATGAGTATCTTTATTAGTTGGCTATGTACCACAGGCCTTCAAGGTGGCTGTAATTAAACCTCTACTTAAAAAGCCATCACTTGACCCAGCTGTCTTAGCTAATTATAGGCCAATCTCCAACCTTCCTTTTCTCTCAAAGATTCTTGAAAGAGTAGTTGTAAAACAGGTAACTGATCATCTCCAGAGGAACGGTTTATTTGAAGAGTTTCAGTCAGGTTTCAGAATTCATCACAGTACAGAAACAGCATTAGTGAAGGTTACAAATGATCTTCTCACAGCCTCTGACAGTGGACTCATCTCTGTTCTTGTCCTGTTGGACCTCAGTGCAGCTTTTGATACTGTTGACCATAACATTTTATTACAGAGATTAGAGCTTGCTATAGGTATTAAAGGTACTGCACTGCAGTGGTTTGAATCATATTTATCTCATAGACTCCAATTTGTTCATGTAAATGGGGAGTCTTCTTCACACACTAAGGTTAATTATGGAGTTCCACAGGGTTCTGTGCTAGGACCAATTTTATTTACATTATACATGCTTCCCTTAGGCAGTATTATTAGAAAGCACTGCATCAATTTTCATTGTTATGCAGATGATACTCAGCTTTACCTATCAATGAAGCCAGATGACACACATCAATTAATTAAACTGCAGGAATGTCTTAAAGACATTAAGGCCTGGATGACCTCTAATTTCCTGCTTCTAAATTCAGATAAAACTGAAATTCTTGTTCTCGGCCCCACAAATCTTAGAAACATGGTGTCTAACCAGATACTTACTCTGGATGGCATTACTTTGGCCTCCAGTAACACTGTGAGAAATCTTGGAGTCATTTTTGACCAGGATATGTCCTTCAATGCACATATTAAACAAATATGTAGGACCGCTTTTTTGCATTTGCGCAATATTTCTAAAATTAGAAACATCCTTTCTCAGAGTGATGCTGAAAAGCTCATTCATGCATTTATTACTTCTAGGCTGGATTATTGTAATTCATTATTATCAGGCTGTCCTAAAAGCTCCCTGAAAAGCCTTCAGCTGATCCAAAATGCTGCAGCTAGAGTACTGACAGGGACTAGAAAGAGAGAGCATATTTCTCCCATATTGGCTTCTCTTCATTGGCTCCCTGTTAAATCTAGAATAGAATTTAAAATCCTTCTCCTCACCTACAAGGTCTTGAATAATCAGGCCCCATCTTATCTCAAAGACCTCATAGTCCCATATCACCCCAATAGAGCACTTCGCTCTCAGACTGCTGGCTTACTTGTGGTTCCTAGGATACTTAAGAGTAGAATGGGAGGCAGAGCCTTCAGCTTTCAGGCGCCTCTTCTGTGGAACCAGCTTCCAGCTTGGATTCGGGAGACAGACACCCTCTCTATTTTTAAGAATAGGCTTAAAACTTTCCTTTATGATAAAGCTTATAGTTAGGGCTGGATCAGGTGACCCTGAACCATCCCTTAGTTATGCTGCTATAGGCCTAGGCTGCTGGGGGGTTCACATAATGCACTGTTTCTCATTCACCTTATTTACTTTGTTTATACTCCACTCTGCATTTAA
Source organism: Archocentrus centrarchus (assembly GCF_007364275.1). Classification (NCBI taxonomy): domain Eukaryota; kingdom Metazoa; phylum Chordata; class Actinopteri; order Cichliformes; family Cichlidae; genus Archocentrus; species Archocentrus centrarchus. The sequence continues at coordinate 40,574,660 of NC_044346.1, forward strand.
TCATTAATTGATATTAATCTCTGGCTCTCTTCCACAGCATGTCTTTCTCTCCCCTCAGCCCAACCGGTCGCGGCAGATGACTGCCCCTCCCTGAGCCTGGTTCTGCTGGAGGTTTCTTCCTGTTAAAAGGGAGTTTTTCCTTTCCACTGTCACCAAGTGCTTGCTCATAGGGGGTCGTTTTGACTGTTGGGTTTTCTCTGTATTATTGTAGGGTCTTTACCCACAATACAAAGCGCCTTGAGGCGACAGTTTGTTGTGATTTGGCGCTATATAAATAAAATTGAATTGAATTGAATTGAATTGAATGTCTGAATAACGTGTACTTATATTCAGTTTATTTGAACTGATGATGTTGGAATGTACAGCTGTTCAGAAATGGCTCCACGTCCACCACACACAAGTCCAGTGTGTGACCTTTGATGTGAGTGGAGTCTTTTGCATGATGTTGAAGCAGTCTAACAGTGACAAAAATTCTGCAGCAATAGAATAAAATGCCTTTATTTGTCATTTTACAGAATATACAATGAGATTGGAAGGCTGCTCCTGTTTCAGTGCCACACTGTAGAAAGTCCACACATAAATATATAAAATAAAATAGAAAGTATAAAAAATAAAACTAATAGCTAGATAAATATATACATATAAACATGATGTACAGTGGGTGAGTATTGCACTTTGGTTAATGAATATTGCACATTATAGGAGTGATAGACATTGTTCAGTATGAATGATATAAATATTGCACAGTTACAGTGGGTGAGTGTGTGAGTTCAGGGTGGTGATTGCTCTGGTGAAGAAACTCTTTCCTGAGTCTGTTTGTTCTGGCTTTGATGCTCCTGTAGCTCCTGCCAGAGGGCAGCAGGTCAAACAGTTCAAAGCCAGGGTGTGAGCTGTCCTTGGTGATGTTTTTGGTTCTGCTGAGGCAGCGGGAGGTGTAGATATCCATCAGGGAGGGGAGAGGGCAGCCAACAATTCTTTGTGTTGCCTTGACTACCCTCTGAAGCCTTCCCTGTCTGCCTTAGAGCAGCTGCCGTACCATACTGTGATACAGTCTGACAGCAGACTCTCAATGGATGAGCGGTAGAAGGTCAACAGCAAGGTTGAGTCTAAATTGTTCTTCCTGAGGACCCACAGGAAGTGTAGTTGCTGCTGAGCCTTCTTGATAACAGCTGTGATGTTATCTGTCCAAGAGAGATCAGCAGAGATGAGGACACCAAAAAAAACTGAAGGTGTGGAGCCTGACAGAATCCTCCTAAATGGATTAATAAAAATTTGATCTAATCCTGGCAAAAGGCGAGTGCAGTTAGTTTGTTGTCAGAGAGGTAATCCACAGTGAAGCACCGAAGGGTCCCAGCAGGCAGTCAACTGGCAGGCAATCAACAGCTTGCCAGAGCACAGAAGAAGATGAGTACATAGCTGTCATGGTTCCGGGCCGTTTGCCCAGCATCTTGTGTTTTCATTCTTATGGTTCGGTTTAATGGTGTTTCTTAGTTTATTCGTTTTGAGTCTTACTTTGTTTAATGTTCCATATTTGTTAATTATATGTATTCATAGTGTTTCTTTGTTCCCTTGTGGTATCCCTGTGTCTGTCCTGTCCCTCTGTCATGTCTCTGGTCTTAAGTGTTTTGTTGTTATTTATTTCCTGTGGAGAGTGTCAAGTCTGCGTTTCTGTCTTTGTCTAGTTGTTTCCTGTTTTACTTTGATAGTCCCTTGTCCCAGGTGCTTTGTGTATAATTTTACTTCCTTGTCTCGTCTGTATCATTAGTTGCAGCTGTGCCCTCACCTGTTGCCTGTTCCCGAATTACCCTTCTGTGTATTTATTGTGTCAGTCTTCCCCTTGTCTCTTGTTGGATTGTTGTTGTTTTAAGGCTGTATCTTATTCTCTGGCTCCCTGTTTCCCTGTTGCTTCAAGCTTTATTCCCAGTTTAGGTTATTCTGTCAGTTTGGTTTGTATCTCAGTCCATTTTTGCCACTGCACCTTCTACTTCAATAAATCTTCATTTACCATCACTACTACCTGCTGTCTCTGGAGTCCTGCATTTAGGTCCTCATCACATTACACAGCTACACAACCCAGTCACGCACTGTGACAGTAGCAGTAAAAACAAGTACAGCCATTAAACTGTAGGAGAATGACAAAAAAAAGATTTCTAGAGTTCCAGATATTAAGGACTCAAAGTGACGCTGAGTGAGAAGCGGTGACTGACACACCAGTGTCCTCTCACTTCCGTCTGACGATGGATGTTGAATCACTGTGTACAACTACAGATCATGAAGAGAAGGGCCTAGCAGCACTGCGATATTTTTAAGTGTTCAGCCAGAATCTGAAATGCCACATAGTGATTTTCTATTGTCATTGAGTTAACTTCAATAGTTACTTCCTCTAAACCAGCAACATGTTTATTAGATCCCATTCCTACTAGACTGCTCAAAGAAGTCTTTCCAATTATTGATGCTTCAATCTTAAAAATGATCAATCTGTCTTTATTAGTTGGCTATTGAAGAAATTTTTAAAAATATGTGGAGCTGCTTGAGCCTTCTAGGTTTCTGCGTGTTCGTTTATCGAACAGGAATGACACAAAACAAAGGAATAAGGAGTCCAATTATTAAATTTAATAAAACCACCTCAAACAGTTTTACAGAGTACTCTGGTTCAGAATTGTTGGAGCTGCCTAATGTAGTCACTCGGTGCAGCTTCACACAAGTCTGACACCGCTCTCTATCTTAGTTCAACTTTTATACACAAACTTACAGACAGTTACACAGATATTGAAATATGCAAGATGTTGCCTTGCATATGGAGCATGCTTATCAGTTCCTTCTTCTGTGCTCTTCACTGTCGCCTGTTAACAGCCTCATCTGGGTCCTGTAGACACAAAACATCAGACCAAAACACACATTCTTTTCCAGTAAATCATCGGCATGTGATTTTGTTATTTCTCTACTATGCAGTGTTATTTCAACACCTTCACCTTGTTGTGAAGATTAATGATGTGGCATGTTACTTGATGCTATATTTCTATTAAAATTGTTATATTTATGGTATGTCTAGTGTGCAGCTTTTTTACACTCCTTCCTTCAGTCCCCCTTTTGACCTCAGACATTTCTGAGGTCAACTTCACCAGCTTGACCTGGGGTGGTCAGCCAGGACTGCACTGATGTTAAAAGCCAGAAGAGGATTCTTGTGAAAACTAATCTTATACTATTGTGATTGTGAATTTAGCACAAAATTAAGACAGGGTTTAATGATGTCATATTTATAATAGATGTACCTACTTTCTTATGGCCTGAAAAACAAAAAGAAAACAAGCATTAGTCTTTCATATGTCAGTGTTGTTTAGTGAAGTGAATTAGCATTTAAATTTAATCAGTCCAAAGTAAATTCTGCATATAAATTGGCCCACATGACAAACAGTAACACAAAACAGTCACTATCTAATAATTTTCCTCAAATTCATTAAAAAAAGTGGATTGCATCCCTTCAGGATCAAATCCAGTTCCAGTCGATGAAAATCTTACTGCAAACATAAAGAAATGATCACTGGATCAGTGCACAGGTAACAGTTATACATGCAGCCTTCTTTCAGCCTTCAGCACAGCCTGCTCATATTCACCAAAGCCATGGATGTTCAAACCACAGTTGTCAGCACTCGTCACTGGAGATGCATTCCTGAACCTCTTTAGACAACAGCTGTTCACATATGGCCGTCATCCTGGTTAGTTTCCTGTGAAAGGCGCATAATGTCTGAGGTATGATCTCGGGTACCTGTGGAAAAAGTCCAGTGAAGAAAGTTCCAATTTTTTCCCGTCAATTAAACAAAATACCATGAACTGCAGGTCTTGAAGGTAATAATTAAATTTGCACAAACTAAGACAGGACATCAAAATGCCCATAATTATTCTGAAATCTATTTATTCAATGGCTTCTAGTTATAAATCTTTTATTTATCAGCCTGAGAAAATGATCTTACAATTTTAATATACCCCAATTTACTAAGTGGATTCAATCCACCAAAAGTCACCTGATTTAATGAACCTAGAGTTAAATGTCAAATTAAGCAAAAAACTAATATGAGCTTCTGTCTGTGAGTGAGTGAGAGTGAATGAGTGAGTGAGTGTGTGTAAGCTGCTTCTTCATTGCAAGTGTTTTTTTTTTTTTTGTTTGTTTTTTACAAGGTCAGTGTCAGCTGTCTCATTTTTCATCCAATTGTAAAGTTAACTTTTGCATTTTGGTCTCAAACTCATCAAGAAATTCAAAATACACTAGAAAAATGCATTTCCTCGAGAAAATGCACTGTGAATGCTTGCTGCTGAATGATTGGAGCTGAAATGCCAGGAAATGCTTCAAAGAGCTTAAATCTGGCTGAAAAAGTTTAAAGTGCTGAAAAATGCTGAAAGTGAATTTGAAATTCAAAACAGCTGAAATTGTCAACGAAGTAGCTAAATTAAACTCGATTTGCTTAAAGGACAGAAAAATAGTCTGAAGAAATTTTAACTGCAGCTGAAGAAAAACCATAAAAGATATTGAAATGGGTGAAATAGGCCACCGTGACTGAGATGGCTATGGCAGCTGATGACCTTGGGCCAGTTTCCCTGTTGAGTTTTGTGTAAATTAAGTTCAACTCCTATGTGCAACCAGTAAGTGAGCACAGTGATGGTAAAAGTTAAAGATCTTTTTTCTTCATTTCAAGTTTTCCAAAGTATCAATGAATGTAAAAAATTATAAAGGTTAAAAAAAAAAAAAACCTTAAGAAATTAAAGCACACTGAATCTGTATCCTAAACATGAAGGAGAATGAAAGTGCAGAAAATTGTGGACAGAATGAATCTAACGTGGCAGCCAATGGGAGAAGCCACTGGAGCAAGGACTTATGGGACTGTTTATGCTGATGTTTGCTTCTTTTAGTTATCGGTGTTTATCAGTTATTCAGTGATGTTGTGCTGGTCTGTTACGTCCCCATCAGAGGCCTAGGGGTGTGGGGAGTAACATAAGGCTGGATGGAAGAACATGGAGGCTTTTTTAAGGTGGATTAAAGCTTTATTGCCCAGATAACATAAGGGAAGCAAGATTATAACTTCAGGGAGAGCCAAAGCCAACATAACAAACAAGACAGCCCCGAACTAGGAAAAGAAAACCCCATCAACTACTTAACTAAATCAAACCAAAAATACAAACCTACACCTCAGCTCCCTAACAAGCGACAAAAAAAACAGGAGACAAAGGTGGGTTGTCAAAAGAAATGGCAGCTCTCCCCTACCAGCTTCCGCAGGGCACTAAAGCAGACAAGAATCAAAAAAAGATTAACAAACAATTATCCACAAACAGATACATCTCCGAAGTGCCTGGTGCACTAATTACCACCCCATGGCCAAAGGCCCTGAGGCACACCTGCAGCCAGCTTATGTAGACCCTGCAGAGCAGCAATTGGCTGCAGGTCCCAGACTCCAGCCAATGGCAGCCGGACAGCAGGAGTAAGGGCTGGGGAAGGGCGGATCCCACACAGCAGGTCCTGGAAGCAGCATAGCACTTGTAAAAACGTCAACAAGGGAATGTAACATGGTCTCACTTTTATTGGTGGTTTGTGATGTCAATTACACTTTGTTGTTATTGAGGGTGGTTGATAAAGGGCCACCATGACTGAGGTGGCAACGGCAGCTGATGACCACAGGCCACTTTCTTGCTCAAGGTATTCTGACTTTCTGTGGGAAAAGCTGCAACTTCTGTGTACAACCAGTAGGAGAGCACAGGAATAGCCACAACCTGCAAAGGCGTTTCTTCAATTGTAGCCTGTCAAATATATCAATGAACATCTAAAGGTTTAATGTGCAAAAAAAAGCTGCCTGAAGACATTTAAACTGTAGCTGTAAAAAGAAAACAGTTAAGACATTGAAGAGCTTGCTGAGGACCAGTATTGGAGCTGAAGGCACAAACAAACTGAATAACCTGAAGTAAGACTGTGTATATGGGTGCAAACTGGAAAGTGATATTTTACAGTATTTCAACTTCTGTAAAAAAAATTTCAAATATTAGATAAACCAAGTACTTCCAATTGTCACTTATTGTTTATATGTTAATTAGAAAGCTAATGCTAACCACTAAATGCAGCTCCCACTTGTTATTTGAGTAATGGGGCCTAAGATGTAACTGGAAAACAGTAATCAGTTCTTTTTTGGATGTGTAGTTACATTTCTCGGGGTGCATGTCAGGTTTGGTTCAGAGAGGATTTTCAGTTATACACAAAGGATCAATGCAGAACTCTAAATCAGGCCTTATTAGATCGATAGAATGATAATTTTTGCATATTATCCAGAAAAGTTCCATTTATACATCAAGCATTTAATGTGTCCCAGAGTGCCGTTTCCTTCCACTGTGTTTGCAGAAATCACATAAAAAAACACACAACAAAAACATAATCCAGATTCCTCAGCTGCTAAAAGCATTTCCTACATTTGAATATCAGCCACCATGTTGTGAGCATAAACTATCACGTTTTTAATGCAACAATAGGAAGTGACATCATCTTGCTGGGAACTGTACAACAGCTATTTGAAAAAGACCTCCTTAAATCCTTCTGAGACCTAAGATCAGAATTTGGAATTGTCAATCAAGACTTTTATAAATACCTCCAGATCCGTAGCTCAATAAAAGCCCTAATAAGAACAGAACGTATGTCCTTGGAACTCTCAGAGATGGAAGAAGCATTGACCAACTCTGTCTCACAGAAAAGTAAGATATCCTCGATTTATAACATCCTTTTGGAACATTGCAGTTCATCCCTGTCTCCACTGAAAGTTGCTTGGCAAAAGGACATGAGCTGTGTTTTCAGTGATGACCAATGGAATGTTATTTGCCAGAATGTGTTTTCCTCCTTATCCTGCAACAAAATAATTGAACAAAATTATAAATTTGTGTACAGGGTGTACCTCACACCACTCCGATTGAGTAGGATATACCCTAACTTATCTTCTAAGTGTCGCAGATACAAAACTCACACAAGGTCAATCATCCATACCTTCTGGGAATGCGAAAAACTAAAACACTTTTGGAAAGAAGTACACAACTTCACTATTAAAGTTCTGGGACGCCCGATGGATGTGTCACCAGCAAGATACCTGCTCGGAACAGAGCTGGACAAGACACTGGACACCACTTCAAAGGAAAGGATCATGATAATATCATATATAGCAAAAAAATGTATTTTGCTCAACTGGAACCAACAGAGTCCCCCAACACCCACCCTGTTTAAGCAAATTCTGAACGACACACTACGTCTGGAGCAGCGTACATATAAGCTTAGAAATAAAGAGGACATCTTCCTGAACATTTGGGGTCCTCTTTTGGACCACTGACTATATACTGAACCCGCCTGAGCTGGACCTGATGTAGCTAAATTAACACACCCATATGCCTCGACCAGGCCCCTGTATGTATGTGAGGTTAGAATAACCCTTCACCACTTCATATTGTACTACAATTCCATGTACTTAGTACTCAATCCATATGCATATATGTATGCACGAATGTTTTTTTTCTTTAATTTATTCATTCGTCCGTTTTGTTTTTGTTGTCGCTTCTGCTTTCGACTTGTTCTCTAATACGCACGGCATTACATCTATGTTCATTACTAATCACCTTCCGGGAGGTGCTGTTCTGTTAAAATATGCTTGATAATTGAAAAATAAACAATTATTAAAAAAAAAATCATGCGCATTCACAGCACAGAGAAGTGGGGGCGTGGAGAAACATCTCAGCAATCCACTCATGTTAAAGGGTCGTTTTTGTTTTTTTTTCCAAATGGCGGAAATCTGTTACAGTGATGGAGAACTAATGTGGAGGAAATGCTCCGCTTACACGGAGACACCTGAGCTGCAGAGATGAAACAAAACATCAGAGCAACAAATTTGTGTCGAGGATTTTTAATAATCGAATTGCGTTACTCCTAGAATCGTTGCAGCCCTAAAACTTGAATTAAATTTTTGTTTGTGTATCAAATACATGAAGGTTGGTATTTACCTTTCATGCTGGGATTTTTTTGTTGAATCGGAAGCCTTAAATTTTCCTTTGATCTTCATTTTCCCTCTTACTTCTCTTCGTGTTCATGCCGGTTGTTATTTCGATTTATGCAGCACACGCATGACCATAGTGAGATCAAACGTACACGTTGTGAATAAAACTGTCCGTACTCTGTGGTAGATTGCAAACTGCGGCGTAAGCAGCGATAATAGCAGGGAACTAGCTGGGGCTGCGAGGTGCACTCCTTTGAGAGGCAGAGGAGCGCAGTATTTGTTGGATTTGAATCTGTATGTTTTGCATCAAATAAAAGCAAAGATATTAACAAATAAATTGGACAGTATTCTGGCAATTTAGTGATATTTCCAGAGCTGTGGTCTTGAAATAAAATCCCGAGTCCGCAATGTCCATGACAAGACCGAGACCATCAAAAAGCGGTCTCAAGACCAAGACCGATCTCGAGTACTACAACACTAGTGACTGGTCGCACCTATTGTTATTGACCCCCATGTCAGAGAGGTCACCTGTTGTTGACCCTCCCCCTGGGCTCAGATTTGTACACAAAGATGATTGGTCAAGAACTCTCAGGTCACCTGGTTGGCCTCCTTCTTATTGAGCGTCATGTGGAACCAGGAGCCTTTTGTATGAGTCTGTGGAGCTGTCAGTCTGTTCACATCTTGGCATGAGCTTGAATCACCTTGTACCGCACCAGAGTTTCTTTATTGGTAACTGATCAGTCCAGACTCCTGCAGCCCCAGTGATGTTGTTCAGGCTCCTGTTAGAATGAAACAGAGATTTTTGTTTGACCAGCAGAAAATTAAAGATTTAACTATCTCTCTCCTTTTGAGACATAAACTCTGCTTGTGTCTCAATAATTTAACTTAATTTAGCTTATTAATCTAAAGGGGCATACTGATTTTTATATTATTAGCTTTTTGGATTTTTTCCTTTAATTCAATTTCAATTCAATTCAATTCAATTTTATTTATATAGCGCCAAATCACAACAAACTGTCGCCTCAAGGTGCTTTGTATTGTGGGTAAAGACCCTACAATAATACAGAGAAAACCCAACAGTCAAAACGACCCCCTATGAGCAGCACTTGGCGACAGTGGAAAGGAAAAACTCCCTTTAACAGGAAGAAACCTCCATCAGAACCAGGCTCAGGGAGGGGCAGTCATCTGCCGCGACCGGTTGGGCTGAGGGGAGAGAAAGACATGCTGTGGAAGAGAGCCAGAGATTAATATCAATTAATGATTAAATGCAGAGTGGAGTATAAACAAAGTAAATAAGGTGAATGAGAAGAAACAGTGCATTATGTGAACCCCCCAGCAGACTAGGCCTATAGCAGCATAACTAAGGGATGGTTCAGGGTCACCTGATCCAGCCCTAACTATAAGCTTTATCATAAAGGAAAGTTTTAAGCCTAATCTTAAAAATAGAGAGGGTGTCTTTCTCCTGAATCCAAGCTGGAAGCTGGTTCCACAGAAGAGGCGCCTGAAAGCTGAAGGCTCTGCCTCCCATTCTACTCTTAAGTATCCTAGGAACCACAAGTAAGCCAGCAGTCTGAGAGCGAAGTGCTCTATTGGGGTGATATGGGACTATGAGGTCTTTGAGATAAGATGGTGCCTGATTATTCAAGACCTTGTATGTGAGGAGAAGAATTTTAAATTCTATTCTAGATTTAACAGGGAGCCAATGAAGAGAAGCCAATATGGGAGAAATATGCTCTCTCTTTCTAGTCCCTGTCAGTACTCTAGCTGCAGCATTTTGGATCAGCTGAAGACTTTTCAGGGAGCTTTTAGGACAGCCTGATAATAATGAATTACAATAATCCAGCCTAGAAGTAATAAATGCATGAATTAGCTTTTCAGCATTACTCTGAGAAAGGATGTTTCTAATTTTAGAAATATTGCGCAAATGCAAAAAAGCGGTCCTACATATGTTTATTTACACATTTGTTTAAGGCTTGATTTAATATCAAATTGTTTAGACATTCAAAATAGAGTCTGGAAGTCAGTACTGTCGCGCGGAACCTTGAAGCGGCAATTATCGATGGCCAAATTCACTCCTTATTCCCAAGAAACTCAAAAAACACAAAAACATCTGAAAATCAAAAACATTCCTGTTCGATCACGTCGGGTGTCACCAATTGAAGAAATTTTAAAAATATGTGCTGCTGCTTTTAGGTTTCTGCATGTTCGTTTATCAAAGAGAAATGAGACAACACAACAGAATAAGGTGTCCAATTATTAAATTTAATTAGCCATTTGTCACACAGTTTACAGATTAATCTGGGTCAGAACTGCATCTCATCCCCATGTGGGATGGCGTGAAGTACCGACACCTTCTAGTTCAGCTCACAGTTTCATATAGTGAAAGCTTATCTATCTTGGTTACATCATATACAAGACAAGAAAAGTGCAGAAAGGATTCCACAGCTGCTTCTCCCTCGAAGTGTTCATCTATCATCTGATTAGTCTTGTTGACCACTCCACTTGAGAATCCTTGCTTCTGTTATTGATAAAATGGCAACATAGCAGAAACATTCTGTCCTAAAACATTATGTGCTTCTGTGTCATTGTTCAGTTATGTTTATTTTCTAGTCTAAGACAGAGTTCCCCAGGCAAATAAATGTACCTATGGTAAGGGGAAACATATACCCTGAGTATATTTCTTCATCAGATAAAACTGAAGTTCTTGTACTCGGCCCCACAAATCTTAGAAACATGGTGTCTAACCAGATACTTACTCTGGATGGCATTACTTTGGCCTCCAGTAACACTGTGAGAAATCTTGGAGTCATTTTTGACCAGGATATGTCCTTCAATGTGTCACAGATCCGCTGTGTAGCGGGCAGAAAGGGGACCCCAAGGCAGATGAGGTAGGTGGAAAAAACAGACTTCATTGAATGTAGTGCAGAATGGAACTAGGAACAAAACCAGCACAGAAAACCAGGACAAAAAGGGAAACACTGAGGAACACGGGAGGGACACAGCACGGGAACACTCGACGCAGAAACATCAACGACACGACAACAGGCAGTGAAAACACGGAACTAAAATACAGAGGATAACGAAGGGAGTGGGAACAGCTGGGAGGCACAGTAATCATACAGAGACGACTAAAGGAAGCAAAACAAAAACCCGGCAGTGAGCAACAAAGGCAGGGAACATAAACCAAAACACAAGGAAGCACAGGGGCTAGACTGGAGCACGAGGGCAAAGAATCAGCAAACAAACAGAACAAACAAAAGCAATGGCACAAGGCTGAAAAACAGTCCAAAACAAGAACAAAACATGGGGACGAGAAGCAAAAACAGGATGAAACAAAAAGCGACGGCACAAGGCTGGGGAGCTCTAGTGTTCAATACAGGGGTCAAAAACAAGGAACAGCTCAGGAGCCAGAACAAAACAAAAACAGCAGGAGGAAAATAGTCCACAGTTCAGGGGCCGCACAGGCCAAGGGGCCACAAAGCAGAGTCCGAACGAGGGAGGCCGGCCGCACTCCCAGCGGCGGCAACGACGAGGAGACGACACCGGAGGCCGACGGCGCTCCCAGCGGCAGCGGCGACGAGGAGACAGGACTGGAGGCCGACTGCTCTCCCTGCGGCGGCGGAGATGGGCGACCTCGGGCTCTAGCTCAGGGCACTCGGACTGAGCGGGACCCCCTCATGGCTCGGACTGAGCGGGACACTCGGAAGACTCTGGCGGCTCGGACTGAGCGGGACCCCGTGGTGGCTTGGACTGAGCAGGACACTCAAGCTCCGGTGCAGGACCCTCTGGCTCGGAGCGCTCAGGCTGAATGGGGAACCCTCTGGCTTGGAAATCTCGGACTTAGCGAGACACTCGGAAGGCCTGGACTGAGCAGAGACCCCCAACGGCTCGGACTGAGCGGGACACTCTGGCTCGGAGCGCTCGGGCTGAGTGGGACCCCCTGGCGGCTCGGACTGAGCGAAGACGCCCAACAGCTCGGACTGAGTGGGACACTCGGGCTCAGAACGCTCGGGCTGAGCGGGACCCCCTGATGGCTCTGGTTGAGCGGGACACTCGGGCTCCGGTGCAGGACCCTCTGGCTCAGAACGCTCGGACTGAGCGGGGCCCTCCAACGGCTTGTACTGAGTGAAGACCCCCAACGGCTCGGACTGAGCGGGACACTCCGAAGACACGGAAGGCCTGGACTGAGTGGAGACCCCCAACGGCTCGGACTGAGCGGGACCCCCTGGCTGCTCGGACTGAGTGAAGACCCCCAACAGCTCGGACTGAGTGGGACACTCGGGCTCCGGTGCAGGACCCTCTGGCTCGGAGCGCTCCGGCTGAGCGGGACCCCCAGCAGCTCGGACTGAGTGGAACCCTCGGGCTCGGAACGCTCGGGCTGAGCGGGACCCCCTGATGGCTCTGGTTGAGCGGGACACTCGGGCTCCGGTGCAGGACCCTCTGGCTCAGAACGCTCGGACTGAGCGGGGCCCTCCAACGGCTTGGACTGAGTGAAGACCCCCAATGGCTCGGACTGAGCGGGACACTCGGAAGACACGGAAGGCCTGGATTGAGCGGAGACCCCCAACGGCTCGGACTGAGCAGGACCTCGTGGCTGCTCGGACTGAGCGAAGACCCCCAACAGCTCGGACTGAGTGGGACACTCGGGCTCCGGTGAAGGACCCTCTGGCTCGGAGCGCTCCGGCTGAGCGGGACCCCCTGGCAGCTCGGACTGAGTGGGACCCTCTGGCCCGGAGCGCTCGGGCTGAGCGGGACCCCCTGGCTGCAGTGCAGAGTGCGCAGCCTTCTCCTCAGACGAATGAGGTGGCTTAGCCGATTAAGCAGGTGAGTCTGAAGATGGAGGTGAGAACCGAAGAAGCGCGGGCACAGAAAACCAGGACAAAAAGGGAAACACTGAGGAACACGGGAGGGACACAGCACGGGAACACTCGACACAGAAACATCAACGACGTGACAACAGGCAGTGAAAACACGGAACTAAAATACAGAGGATAACGAGGGGAGTGGGAACAGCTGGGAGACACAGTAAACAGTAATCATACAGAGATGACTAAAGGAAGCAAAACTGAACATGAGAGACAGAGACCAAATGACTATCAAAATAAAACAGGAAGTCAAACAGGGAAACAAGGACACAGACCTGACACATGGAAACACAAGGAACTAGAAATCACAAACTGAGGACAAATACAAAAGTTTACTTCTAAGCATTTATTAGCTTTAGCTAAATATGAAGACCTGTGATGTGACTAAGCTAAGATAAGATAGTGTTTTATTTGTCACATGCACAGTTATACACAGTACAATGCACAGTGAAATGTATTTTGTACCTGCAACCATATATACACACACATATAAATAAGAAGAATAAAAATAAAAAAAAAGTAATTCACACTATACACTATACTCTATATACTATACACTATACACACTTTTATAAATTATAATATTTACATTGTGCAATAATGGTCCAGTTAGGGCTCAGAGTTGAGCAGACGGATGGCTTGTGGGTAAAAACTCTTCTTCAACCTTTCAGTCTTAGCCCTCAGGCAGCGGTAACGCCGGCCTGATGGGAGCAGGGAGAAGAGAGAGTGTCCGGGGTGGCTGGGCTGTTTTAGGATCTTCATGGCCCTCAGCCTGCACTGCTTGGTGTAAATGTCCTGCAGGTTGGGGAGGGTGGTTCTGATGGTCCGTTCAGCTGAACGAACCACCCTTTTTAGGGCCATGAAGTCCTGCTTGGTGCAGTTTCCCATCCAGGTGGTGATGCTCCCACGCATGATGCTCTCGATGGTGCAGGTGTAAAAGTTCCTGAGCACCTTGAGTGGGAGCTTGAAGTCTCTCAGCCGCCTGAGGAGGTAGAGACGCTGTCTGGCCTTCTTCACAGTGATGTTTATGTGATGAGTCCAGGACAGGTCCTGTGAGATGGTCACTCCCAGGTATTTGAAAGTGTCCACTCTTTCCACCTCAGCACCACTGATGACAAGTGGATGGTAGTCCCTCTGCTGCTTCCTGCTGAAGTCCACGATCAGTTCTATGCAAATATTTTGTGTTTGTTTTCTGTACATTTGTTTTCAGGTATTCTCATTTAAAAACTACCAACATTCAGCTTTATTATCATATCACCTTTTTACTCAGAACACAATACAATCTTAGGGAAAAAGAGAAAACCACAGACACCAGAAGACAGCTCTCTAAGGTATGCTTTATTGTCCTTGATAACAACATAAATATAAAACAAAATATGAGATTCACATAATTTTTGTACTCAAAGCATTCAGCCCTCATGCTCAGATAGACAGAGGCATTGTCATCCTGTAAGAGACCACACCTCAGGACAGAAGTGATCCATCCTAGGATAAACGTGATCGCTCAGAACAACTTTGCATGTATTTACAGTGACACAAGTGGACCCAAAGAACAGAGCCACTGTATCCCCTGACTGTAAAGGTTGAAGGTTCAGGTTTTTCCAGAAGTCTGCCACTGTCCTGTAGTTCTACAATGTTTCTAAAGCTAAATATACATTTTGTGTAAGGTGCCAAAGTTAAAATAAAATCCACATTAATAAATATGTTTCACAATGAAAAGAAATCAAATTTCTGACTGTTCAACAAATTCAAATGTTGACCCGTTGTTGGCAGCAGATGAAAAAGGTTTTCAAAGTTAATGCAGCCCATCAAAACGAAAATATGACTGTATGAACTAAATTCCATTCACACACGTTTCAGTCAGCGGTGAACTAATGGAACAATGCTGTTGTCTACAGAGAAAGTATACTTGTATACTATTGATTCAAATACATTTCTGGCTCTAGTTTCCTGGTTGTTGAGCCTCCACGTGTTCACTGTGTGGAGTGTCTTTCAGTGCTGAAGGCAATGCATCAAGAACTGATGGTGTCACATTGTTCTCCAATCAGTTCCTGATGCAGTATCATCAACATGAAAAAGGTCTGGGCTCAGTGCAAAGACCAGTCTAGAAAGCACTTTGTCATGGCTAGTGTGTGGCTGAAGCAGGGAGACCCCAAAATGCTGGACTCGGAGATGATGAGCGTAGTGATTTTATTGAAATGAAGATAATAAAAAAAACTGGGCTGGGCAGAAGCCAGAACTAAACCACAAAAGACGGAGCACACACACGACTGAGGCAAAGATGATGACACAACAAAGAACAGAAGAAAACTGGGGCTTAAATACACATAAGGTAATCAGGGCAAGAGGAAACACCAGGGCACAGCAGGTGAAACTAATAACAGAGGAAGCAAAACTAAACACAAAGCACGGGGAACACAAGACTGTCAAAATAACACAGGAAGTGACTAGACAAGGTACACGTAGACTTGACACGGGGAACAAGGGACTAGAAATAAAACAGAAATACAGAATCAGAATCAGAATCAGAATCTTTATTGTCATTGTACACAGAAGTTGCACAACGAAATTTAAAATGCATTCCTTTCTAGGTGCCTCAGACAATAAATAATAAAATAATAAAAATATGAGTGATAAAAATCCATCCATCCATCCATTTTCTTCCGCTTATCCGGGGCCGGGTCGCGGGGGCAGAAGCCTAAGCAGAGAAGCCCAAGCTTCCCTCTCCCCAGCCACCTCCTCCAGCTCATCCGGAGGGACCCCAAGGCGTTCCCAGGCCAGCCGAGATACATAATCTCTCCAGCGTGTCCTGGGTCTACCACGGGGCCTCTTCCCGGTGGGACATGCCCGGAACACCTCACCCAGGAGGCGGCCAGGAGGCATCCTAATCAGATGCCCGAGCCACCTCAACTGGCTCCTTTCGATGTGGAGGAGCAGCGGCTCTACTCTGAGCCCCTCCCGGATGGCCGCACTCCTCACCTTATCTCTAAGGGAGAGGCCAGCCACCCTTCGAAGGAAACTCATTTCTGCCGCTTGTATTCGCGATCTTATTCTTTCGGTCACTACCCAAAGCTCGTGACCATAGGTGAGGGTAGGAACGTAGATCGACCGGTAAATCGAGAGCTTCGCTTTTACGCTAAGCTCCCTCTTCACCACGACGGACCGGTGCAGCGTCCGCATCACTGCAGAAGCAGCCCCGATCCGCCTGTCGATCTCCCGTTCCCTTCGCCCATCACTCGTGAACAAGACCCCGAGATACTTAAACTCCTCCACTTGAGGCAAGAACTCGTTCCTGAGCCGGAGATGGCACTCCACCCTTTTCCGGCTGAGGACCATGGCCTCAGACTTAGAGGTGCTGATTCTCATGCCAGCCGCTTCACACTCGGCTGCGAACCGTTCCACTGCGAGCTGGAGGCCCCCCCCTGATGAAGCCAACAGAACCGCATCATCTGCAAAAAGCAGAGATGAGACTCTGAGGCCACCAAGGAAGAAGCCTTCCGCCACCTGGCTACGCCTAGAAATTCTGTCCATAAAAATTATGAACAGAATCGGTGACAAAGGGCAGCCCTGACGGAGTCCAACACCCACAGGAAACAAATCCGACTTATTACCGGCTATACGGACCAAGCTCTCACTGTGGTTGTACAAGGACTGAATGGCCCGCAACAATGGGCCAGACACCCCATACTCCCGCAGAACCTCCCAAAGAACACCCCGAGGAACACGGTCGAATGCCTTCTCCAAGTCCACAAAGCACATGTAGACTGGTTGGGCAAACTCCCACGCACACTCGAATATCCTTGAGAGGATAAAGAGCTGGTCCAGCGTTCCACGACCAGGACGAAAACCGCATTGTTCCTCCTGAATCCGAGGTTCGACTAACGGACGCACCCTCCTTTCCAGCACCCTGGCATAGACCTTACCGGGGAGGCTGAGGAGTGTGATCCCCCGAAAGTTGGAGCACACCCTCCGGTCTCCCTTCTTAAAGATGGGGACCACCACCCCGGTCTGCCAATCCAATGGCACTGCCCCAGATCTCCACGCGATGTTGCAGAGGCGTGTCAACCAAGACAGCCCTACAACATCCAGAGCCTTCAGGAACTCAGGGCGAATCTCGTCCACCCCAGGGGCTCTGCCACCAAGGAGTTGTTTAACTACCTCAGTGACCTCACCCCCAGTGATGGTCAAGTCATCCCCCTCATCCCCAGACTCTGCTTCCACTACAGAAGGCGTGTCAGTGGGATTCAGAAGGTCCTCGAAGTATTCCTTCCACCGTCCGACTATAGCCTCAGTTGAAGTCAGCAGCACCCCCCCCCGCACTATAAACAGTGTGAGTGAAGCACTGCTTTCCCCTCCTGAGTCGCCTGACGGTTTGCCAGAATCGCTTCGATGCCGTCCGAAAGTCTTTTTCCATAGCCTCACCAAACTCCTCCCACACCCGAGTTTTTGCTTTGGCCACTACCCGAGCTGCATTCCGCTTGGCCTGTCGATACCTGTCAGCTGCCTCCGGAGTCCCACAGGCTAACCAAGCCTGATAGGACTCTTTCTTCAGCTTGATGGCTCCCTTCACCTCCGGTGACCACCATCTGGTTCGGGGGTTACCACCACGACAGGCACCAACCACCTTGCAGCCACAGCTCTGAGCAGCAGCCTCAACAATGGAGGTGCGGAACATGGTCCATTCGGACTCAATGTCCTCAGCCTCCCTCGGAATGCTGTCGAAGTTCTGCCGGAGGTGGGAGTTGAAGATCTCCCGGACTGGGGCTTCTGCCAGGCGTTCCCAGCGCACCCTCACAATACGTTTAGGTGTGCCAGGTCTGTCCAGCATCTTCCCCCGCCACCTGATCCAACTCACCACCAGGTGGTGATCAGTTGACAGCTCAGCTCCTCTCTTCACCCGAGTGTCCAGAACATACGGCCGCAGATCTGATGATACGATTACAAAATCGATCATCGACCTGCGACCTAGGGTGTCCTGGTGCCATGTGCACTTATGGACATCCTTGTGTTCGAACACGGTGTTTGTTATGGACAAACTGTGGTTTGCACAGAAGTCCAATAACAAAACACCATTCGGGTTCAGATCGGGCAGGCCGTTCCTCCCAATCACGCCCCTCCAGGTCTCACTGTCATTGCCCACGTGAGCGTTGAAGTCTCCCAGCAAGACTATGGAGTCACCAGATGGAGCACTCTCCAGCACCCCACCCAGCAACTCCAAAAAGGGTGGGTACCCTGAACTGTCATTCGGCGCATAAGCGCAAACAACAGTCAGGACCCGTTCCCCAGCCCGAAGGCGCAGGGAAACTACCCTCTCGTCCACCGGTGAAAACTCCGACGTACAGGCAGCAAGCCGGGGGGATACAAGAATACCCACCCCAGCTCGCCGCCTCTCACCGAGGGCAACTCCAGACTGGAACAGAGTCCAGCCCTTCTCCAGGAGACTGGTTCCAGAGCCCAGGCCATGCGTTGAGGTGAGCCCAACTATGTCTAGCTGGTATCTCTCAACCTCACGCACTAGCTCAGGCTCCTTCCCCACCAGAGAGGTGACATTCCATGTCCCAACAGCCAGTTTCGATAGCCGGGGATCGGTCCGCCAGGGCCTCCGCCCTCGGCCACCGCCCAACACACATTGCACCCGACCCCTACGACCCCTACGAGTGATAAAAATGATTACTAAAATACAGTGCACAATAGTAAATTAAGATGAATCTAGCCCCAATACACACACCAACGCACGCACACAGTCAGCACTACCACCCCACATCACTGTCCAAACCACACAGAGTTCAGTTCAATGATAGCCCTGGCATAAAAGCTGTTCCTCGGTCTGTTTGTTCTGGCCTTCATTGTCCTGAAACGTCTGCCTGATGGCAGTAGCTGAAACAAGGAGTGTCCAGGGTGTGAGGGGTCCTGGAGGATGTTCTGTGCCCTCCTCTGGCAGCGGGCATTGAACAGTTCCTGGAGGGAGGGCAGGGGACAGCCTATGATCTTTTGAGCCGTGTTGATGATTCGCTGGAGTGTTTTCCTGTCTGCTGCTGTGCAGCTGTTGAACCACACGCACAGACAGTAGGTCAGGATGCTCTCTACACAGCAACGGTAGAAGGACACCAGCAGATTCTGGGTCAGATAGTTGCTCCTAAGAACCCTCAGGAAATGCAGTCTCTGTTGGGCCTTCCTGTAAATGCTGGTCGTATTGATACTCCAGGTCAAATCATCCTGCAGATGTACTCCCAGGAACCTAAAATCTGAAACCAGCTCCACTTCATCCCCCTCGATGAACAGAGGTTGAATGACATGTGTTGTCCTCCTAAAGTCTACTACCATCTCCTTTGTCTTAGTGGTGTTCAGGATCAAGTTATTCTCACTGCACCACCTTGACAGCCGCTGCACCTCGTCCCGGTATGCTGACTCATCCCCGCCTGATATGAGCCCCACCACAGTGGTGTCATCCGCAAACTTAATGATGCAGTTACTGGCATGTATGGAGGTGCAGTCATGTGTGTAGAGGGTGAAGAGTAGGGGACTCAGCACACAGCCCTGTGGAGAGCCGGTGCTGAGGCTGATGGCTGAAGAGAGGTGGGGACCTACTCTTACCCTCTGGGAACGGTCTGTCAGGAAGTCCTTGATCCAAAGACAGGTGGAGCGTGGTATCCCCAGATCTGACAGTTTAGTCACCAGTCTGCCAGGAAGGATGGTGTTAAACGCCGAGCTGAAGTCCACAAAGAGCAGCCGAGCGTAGTTCCCCCCCTGCTCCAGGTGAGAGAAGGCAGAGTGGAGGACACTCAAGCTCCGGTGCAGGACCCTCTGGCTCGGAGCGCTCAGGCTGAATGGGGAACCCTCTGGCTTGGAAAGAGAACTAAACATAATCCGAGAAAATAACTGAAATAGCACCAAAAGAATACAAAACACTGGGCCACCGGCCCAGGACCATGACACACTTAAGTGTAGAAAAAAGTACTTGTGTGAATGGATGCAACACATGACAATGCTCAGTGGCTAGTGTATTTAAATGCAGACCACAGCAACTTCCCCGAACTAGATCCAGTAATCATGACATGATCCACACCTAGTGGCTACAGAAGCTAACTACACTCCATGAGTGCCTGACAGCACAAATGAACTGTCTGCTAATGAATGAGACACACCCAGAATAGCTGGTTAAAATTTTTAATTCGTTATTTTTTCTGTAATTAATTAATCGAAATTAACGCGTTAAAGTCCCACCCCTAGAAATAACATGAAGAGGGAACAGGAATTTGGACTTGTCAGAATGCAGGAAGACAGGCACGCTGAGGGAAACTAAACTACACAGACACATAAATGAACTTAACAGGAAAATATACAAGAAACCAGGCAAATCAAGAACTCGTGGAATAATTAAATAACAAGAACAAAACTTAGATAACTAAACTAAGAAGGCATGAGGACAGAAATAAATCATAACTAAGAACATGACCCAGTAAACTAAAACAAAACCTGAAAATGTAACTAATGGATGGTAAATCCAGGAAATCTCTGAAAGTATACAAAGGTATACAGTACGTAAAACTCCAAATTGCAAAACAACAATAAACAGAGAATCAACAAGCAGCGACTTACAAAATAGAAACTAAAGCCCAATGCAGAAAACACTCAGTCAGAGATGCAGGATCATGACCAAAGAAAAAAAAATCTACAAAATATATTTTAAGTTGTGTATTCAAGAGAAAAATCCAATGCAACTCTAATACTCAAAACCCTCCAGGAAACTAAACTATTCACTATGAATGTATTTATTCATAACTCACTCAGACATTTAAATTGAGCTAAGTTGAGACAAAATGAATAAGGATTTAAATGAGATTGAAGGGCCTTTCAGACATTTTTGTGGGAAATGAGAAATCATCATAATAAAACTTCCTATTTTGTCATTTTCATATTTTTTTAATCTTTAGTATGCCTGGTGTGCCTTTGAGGTGATCCTGTCCTGTGACAGGCAGTGATGGTGCTGTTTTCAGCCGAACCTCAGCTGACACTGCGAGATGCTCAGAGCTCACAGTTGCCAGCTGAGATTTAACTGGATAACAACTCTTTTCTGTAACATCATGTTCTTCTGAATTTTAACTTTTATTTACACAATTAATGCAGACTGATGGGTTTTTACCTCTTTTTTTTTTAAAAAACAAAAACTAATTGCATCAGAAATGATACATCAGTGAGTCTGTTGATCAAGAAATGGTAGTAATCAGAGTGGAGATATCAGCAGAGTGACTGGATCATCTATGCAGGTGATTGTGAGGAAATGCATGATATCACAGTTGCCTGCAGAGATTAGCAAGTCAACCTGAAGAGCTGGAAAGACACATTCTTGTTTGGATAGGTACAAGGTTGTAGGTCCTTTTTTAAGCGATCCACGGAGATCTGAAAATGTGACGTGGAGGACAGCATGCCACTGATTGGCCAGGGAGTGTTGTCACTAGTGGAGTCATGAGAGCGACTCCTTCACCAGAATCAGGCGTGCCATTTTTAAAACCCGACAGCAAGAAAATGGAGACACACAAAGCACAGGTTGAATGCAGGACTGACAGTTTGCAGCAGTAGTTTTGCAACACGAGAGCGAGGTTCCTGTTCCGGAGCACAGTGTTTTGCTGTCTGTTAGCTGTTATATCTGTATAACTCGATTTATCTGAATAATAACATATTTTAGTGTAATCTTCACCTACTTTAAATAGCATACTCTTTGCTGAATCACCTGTATTCACATTACTCACTTTATTTGTTTTTAGAAATTCGCTAGCTTAGCTCAGCTAGTAGCTTAGCCCTTAGCCGACTCACTACCAGCATGGCTTCTTCTCCTGTCTCTCCTGCACTTTCCTGCTCTGGGTGTCACATGTTTAGTTACTCCTCGGCCTCCTTTAGCAGTAACGGTACTTGTAATAAATGTAGTCTGTTTGTAGCTCTGGAGGCCAGGCTTTCTGAACTGGAGACTCGGCTCCGCACCCTGGAAAATCCTACATCTAGCCAGGCCCCTGTAGCGGGTGCGGACCATGGTAGCTTAGCCGCCGTTAGCTCCCCCCCAGCAGATCCCGAGCAGCAGGGAAAACAGGCCAGCTGGGTGACGGTGAGGAGGAAGCGTAGTCCTAAGCAGAAGCCCCGGGTACACCACCAACCTGTTCACGTCTCTAACCGTTTTTCTCCACTCGGCGACACACCCGCCGAGGAACAAACTCTGGTTATTGGCGACTCTGTTTTGAGAAATGTGAAGCTAGAGACACCGGCGACCATAGTCAAATGTCTTCCAGGGGCCAGAGCAGGCGACATTCATGGAAACTTGAAACTGCTGGCTAAGGCTAATCGTAGATTTGGTAAGATCGTTATTCACGTCGGCAGTAATGACACCCGGTTACGCCAATCGGCGGTCACTAAAATTAATATTGACTCGGTGTGTAACTTTGCTAAAATGATGTCGGACTCTGTAGTTTTCTCTGGGCCCCTCCCCAATCAGACCAGGAGCGACATGTTTAGCCGCATGTTCTCCTTGAATCGCTGGCTGTCTGAGTGGTGTCCAAAAAATGACGTGGGCTTCATAGATAATTGGCAAAGTTTCTGGGGAAAACCTGGTCTTGTTAGGAGAGACGGCATCCATCCCACTTTGGATGGAGCAGCTCTCATTTCTAGAAATCTGGCCAAATTTATTAACCCTCCTAAAAACTGACTACCCAGGGTTGAGACCAGGAAGCAGAGTTGCAGTCTTACACGCCTCTCTGCAGCTTCTCTCCTCCTGCCATCCCCCCAAAACCCCATCCCCATAGAGTCGGTGCCTGCTCCCAGACCACCAAAAACCAAAGCTAAAATCAGCAAAAAGCTATTTAAGCATAAAAATTCAAAAACAATAAATAATACAGCTTCATCAACTGCACCAAAAAATAAAACAATTAAATGTGGATTGTTAAACATTAGGTCTCTCTCTTCCAAGTCCCTATTAGTAAATGATTTAATAATTGATCAACGTATTGATTTATTCTGCCTTACAGAAACCTGGTTACAGCAGGATGAATATGTTAGTTTAAATGAATCAACACCCCCAAGTCACAGTAACTGTCAGAATGCTCGAAGCACAGGTCGAGGAGGAGGATTAGCTGCAATCTTCAATTCCAGCTTATTAATTAATCAAAGACCCAGACAAAGTTTTCATTCTTTTGAAAGCCTGACTCTTAGTCTTGTCCATCCTAATTGGGAAAATCAAAAAGCTGTTTTATTTGTTATTATCTATCGTCCACCTGGTCCCTACTCAGAGTTTCTGTCTGATTTCTCAGACTTTTTATCTGATTTAGTGCTCAGTTCAGATAAAATAATTATAGTGGGTGATTTTAACATCCATGTAGATGCTGAGAATGACAGCCTCAACACTGCATTTAATCTATTGTTAGATTCAATTGGCTTCTCTCAAAATGTAAAGGAGCCCACCCACCACTTTAATCATACTCTGGATCTTGTCCTAACATATGGCATAGAAACTGAAGACTTAACAGTATTCCCTGAAAGCCCCCTCCTGTCTGATCATTTCTTAGTAACATTTACATTTACTTTAATGGATTACACAGCAGTGGGGAATAAGTTTTATTACAGTAGAAGTCTTTCAGAAAGTGCTGTAACTAAGTTTAAGGATCTAATTCCTTCATTATTATGCTCTTCAGTGCCAACACAGTGCAGAGCAGCTACATAAACTCTGCTCCCAGTGAGGTTGATTATCTCGTCAATAGTTTTACATCCTCACTGCATATAACTTTGGATACTGTGGCTCCTCTGAAAAGGAAAGCTTCAAATCAGAAGTGCCTGACTCCGTGGTATAATTCACAAACGCACAGCTTAAAAGGCTTTTTGACTAGTCAAAATTACAGTTCTAGATATCTCTAATTTAGTTTTGCCTAGTCATTATTTGCTTTCAAGATATCTAGAATTTAATTTGCAATAGTCAAAATTATATATTATGGCAGGCCGTTTTAACATAAAATTCGATTCACTATGGCAGGCCGTTTTAACATAAAATCCGATTCACCACACTTACATGCCAGATATCTGAAATTGATTTATGACTAGACGTATTAGTAAATTGAGATATCTCTAATTATGTTTTGACTAGACAAAATACCTATCTGAGATATCACTAATTACATTCTGACTAGTCGAAATGACGGCAGATTTACCATTCATTTGTATGGCGGCTTCAATTCAAGATATCCAGTGAATTACTGACTATCTGAAACTCACATTTCAGATATCTACAATTAAATTCTGACTAGTCATAAAGTTAATTCAAGATATCTTGTTTTTTATTCTGATTAGTCATAATTCTAATTAAAGATATCTTAAATAACACCATATTTCAAGATATCTTAAATGTATTTTTAGATAGGCGATAAATAGTTTTGACTAGTGCAAATTAAATTCTAGATATCTTGAAACCAAATAATGACTAGGCAAAACGAAATTAGAGATATCTAGAACTTTAATTTTGACTAGTCAAAATTCCTTTTAAGATATCTCAAAATGAATTACAGATATCTTGAATTAGACGGCTTTTCTATTCAAGATATCTTAAACTAACATTCTGACTAGTCAGAATGACGTTTGAGATATCTTGAATAGAAAAGCTGTTTTGGCGGAATGTTTATAAGACAGTTTGTTGAAACGGCCATAAAATCAGAGATTCTGTGCAGATTTCTGAAGCAGTCTTTAAGTACACGATTCTCGCTCTCTCCGCATATCCCATACTGAAGAGCTCTTTCTATATTGTTGCATTTTATTACAATTTTGTCCATAACAGCCAGCGCCATTGCAGCCACCTGAAATTCTACACAGGCAATTGTTTGGACAGCTCAGTACAGCACAAGGGGGCCTTCACGCAATCGTTAAATTCAGATATCTAAAAAGTAATTTTGAATAGTCATAATTACGTTTGAGATATCTTAAATTGTAATTACGGATCTGTGACCCGTGAAATGACGAATCCGGAATTTTGACTCGTCAAAATGTAATTGAAGATATCTTGAATTATTATTCTTACTAGTCAGAATGTAATTGCAGATATCTTAAATTACCATTCTGGATAGTCAAAATGTAGTTTTGTCTAGTCAAAATGCAGTTTTAGATATCTGAAATGTAATTACGGATAATCAGACAAACAGATTTTATGTTAAAATGGCCTGTCATATATATATCACCTATCTAAAAATACATTGAAGATATCTTAAATTAGAATTATGACTAATCAGAATAAAAAACAAGATATCTCAATTCAATTCAATTCAATTCAATTTTATTTATATAGCGCCAAATCACAACAAACTGTCGCCTCAAGGCGCTTTGTATTGTGGGTAAAGACCCTACAATAATACATAGAAAACCCAACAGTCAAAACGACCCCCTATGAGCAAGCACTTGGACAGTGGAAAGGAAAAACTCCCTTTTAACAGGAAGAAACCTCCAGCAGAACCAGGCTCAGGGAGGGGCAGTCATCTGCCGCGACCGGTTGGGCTGAGGGGAGAGAAAGACATGCTGTGGAAGAGAGCCAGAGATTAATATCAATTAATGATTAAATGCAGAGTGGAGTATAAACAAAGTAAATAAGGTGAATGAGAAACAGTGCATTATGTGAACCCCCCAGCAGACTAGGCCTATAGCAGCATAACTAAGGGATGGTTCAGGGTCACCTGATCCAGCCCTAACTATAAGCTTTATCATAAAGGAAAGTTTTAAGCCTAATCTTAAAAATAGAGAGGGTGTCTGTCTCCCGAATCCAAGCTGGAAGCTGGTTCCACAGAAGAGGCGCCTGAAAGCTGAAGGCTCTGCCTCCCATTCTACTCTTAAGTATCCTAGGAACCACAAGTAAGCCAGCAGTCTGAGAGCAAAGTGCTCTGTTGGGGTGATATGGTACTATGAGGTCTTTAAGATAAGATGGTGCCTGATTATTCAAGACCTTGTAGGTGAGGAGAAGAATTTTAAATTCTATTCTAGATTTAACAGGGAGCCAATGAAGAGAAGCCAATATGGGAGAAATATGCTCTCTCTTTCTAGTCCCTGTCAGTACTCTAGCTGCAGCATTTTGGATCAGCTGAAGGCTTTTCAGGAAGCTTTTAGGACAGCCTGATAATAATGAATTACAATAATCCAGCCTAGAAGTAATAAATGCATGAATGAGCTTTTCAGCATCACTCTGAGAAAGGATGTTTCTAATTTTAGAAATATTGCGCAAATGCAAAAAAGCGGTCCTACATATTTGTTTAATATGTGCATTGAAGGACATATCCTGGTCAAAAATGACTCCAAGGTTTCTCACAGTGTTACTGGAGGCCAAAGTAATGCCATCCAGAGTAAGTATCTGGTTAGACACCATGTTTCTAAGATTTGTGGGGCCGAGAACAAGAATTTCAGTTTTATCTGAATTTAGAAGCAGGAAATTAGAGGTCATCCAGGCCTTAATGTCTTTAAGACATTCCTGCAGTTTAATTAATTGATGTGTGTCATCTGGCTTCATTGATAGGTAAAGCTGAGTATCATCTGCATAACAATGAAAATTGATGCAGTGCTTTCTAATAATACTGCCTAAGGGAAGCATGTATAATGTAAATAAAATTGGTCCTAGCACAGAACCCTGTGGAACTCCATAATTAACCTTAGTGTGTGAAGAAGACTCCCCATTTACATGAACAAATTGGAGTCTATGAGATAAATATGATTCAAACCACTGCAGTGCAGTACCTTTAATACCTATAGCAAGCTCTAATCTCTGTAATAAAATGTTATGGTCAACAGTATCAAAAGCTGCACTGAGGTCCAACAGGACAAGAACAGAGATGAGTCCACTGTCAGAGGCTCTAAGAAGATCATTTGTAACCTTCACTAATGCTGTTTCTGTACTGTGATGAATTCTGAAACCTGACTGAAACTCTTCAAATAAACCGTTCCTCTGGAGATGATCAGTTACCTGTTTTACAACTACTCTTTCAAGAATCTTTGAGAGAAAAGGAAGGTTGGAGATTGGCCTATAATTAGCTAAGACAGCTGGGTCAAGTGATGGCTTTTTAAGTAGAGGTTTAATTACAGCCACCTTGAAGGTCTGTGGTACATAGCCAACTAATAAAGACTGATTGATCATTTTTAAGATTGAAGCATCAATAATTGGAAAGACTTCTTTGAACAGTCTAGTAGGAATGGGATCTAACAAACATGTTGCTGGTTTGGAGGAAGTAACTATTGAAGTTAACTCTGAAAGATCAACTGGAGCAAAAGAGTCTAAACAAATACCAGCAGTGCTGAAAGCAGCCGAACATGAAGAATAATCTTTGAGATGGTTATGAATAATTATTTCTCTAATGTCTAAAATTTTATTTGTAAAGAAATCCATGAAGTCACTACTAGTTAACGTGAAAGGAATACTCGGCTCTACAGAGCTCTGACTCTTTGTCAGCCTGGCTACAGTGCTGAAAAGAAACCTGGGGTTGTTCTTATTTTCTTCAATTAATGATGAATAGTAAGATGTCCTAGCTTTACGGAGGGCTTTTTTATAGAGCAACAAACTCTTTTTCCAGGCTAAATGAGCATCTTCTAATTTAGTGAGACGCCATTCCCTCTCCAGCTGTCGGGTTATCTGCTTTAAGCTGTGCGTTTGTGAATTATACCACAGAGTCAGGCACTTCTGATTTGAAGCTTTCCTTTTCAGAGGAGCCACAGTATCCAAAGTCATACGCAGTGAGGATGTAAAACTATTGACGAGATAATCGACCTCACTGGGAGCAGAGTTTAGGTAGCTGCTCTGCACTGTGTTGGCACTGAAGAGCATAACAATGAAGGAATTAGATCCTTAAACTTAGTTACAGCACTTTCACAAAGACTTCTACTGTAATAAAACTTATTCCCCACTGCTGTGTAATCCATTAAAGTAAATGTAAATGTTACTAAGAAATGATCAGACAGGAGGGGGCTTTCAGGGAATACTGTTAAGTCTTCAGTTTCTATGCCATATGTCAGGACAAGATCCAGAGTATGATTAAAGTGGTGGGTGGGCTCCTTTACATTTTGAGAGAAGCCAATTGAATCTAACAATAGATTAAATGCAGTGTTGAGGCTGTCATTCTCAGCATCTACATGGATGTTAAAATCACCCACTATAATTATTTTATCTGAACTGAGCACTAAATCAGATAAAAAGTCTGAGAAATCAGACAGAAACTGAGTAGGGACCAGGTGGACGATAGATAATAACAAATAAAACAGGTTTTTTATTTTCCCAATTAGGATGGACAAGACTAAGAGTCAGGCTTTCAAAAGAATGAAAACTTTGTCTGGGTCTTTGATTAATTAATAAGGTGGAATTGAAGATTGCAGCTAATCCTCCTCCTCGACCTGTGCTTCGAGCATTCTGACAGTTACTGTGATTTGGGGGTGTTGATTCATTTAAACTAACATATTCATCCTGCTGTAACCAGGTTTCTGTAAGGCAGAATAAATCAATATGTTGATCAATTATTAAATCATTTACTAATAGGGACTTGGAAGAGAGAGACCTAATGTTTAACAATCCACATTTAATTGTTTTATTTTTTGGTGCAGTTGATGAAGCTGTATTATTTATTGTTTTTGAATTTTTATGCTTAAATAGTTTTTTGCTGATTTTAGCTTTGGTTTTTGGTGGTCTGGGAGCAGGCACCGACTCTATGGGGATGGGGTTTTGGGGGGATGGCAGGAGGAGAGAAGCGGCAGAGAGGCGTGTAAGACTGCAACTCTGCTTCCTGGTCTCAACCCTGGGTAGTCAGTTTTTAGGAGGGTTAATAAATTTGGCCAGATTTCTAGAAATGAGAGCTGCTCCATCCAAAGTGGGATGGATGCCGTCTCTCCTAACAAGACCAGGTTTTCCCCAGAAACTTTGCCAATTATCTATGAAGCCCACGTCATTTTTTGGACACCACTCAGACAGCCAGCGATTCAAGGAGAACATGCGGCTAAACATGTCGCTCCTGGTCTGATTGGGGAGGGGCCCAGAGAAAACTACAGAGTCCGACATCGTTTTTGCAAAGTTACACACCGAGTCAATATTAACCCCTTAACTGGCAAGGGCCCGGTGACGGGCCGTTTGTAGTCTCTTTTATATGGCAGGCTAGACCCGCCCATTTTTATTGACACGTCATTCGGCCAATCATGTAACTGGCTGCACCAAATCACCTGACAAAGCTACGTGACGCCCTCTGAGTATTATTGGCTCTGGGAAACCCATTTCTTAACATGATTGGCCGAATGAGGTGTCAGTCAAAATGGGCGGGTCTAGCCTGCCATATAAATGCACTTCATTCGGCCCGCGGACCAGACGCAGCCGATTAATAGGCTATGAAATGGGTTGTTCAGAGCCAATAATAACCAGAGGGTGTTATGTAGTTGTTTCAGGTGATTTTATTTGCTGCCAGTTAAGGGGTTAATTTTAGTGACCTCCGATTGGCGTAACCGGGTGTCATTACTGCCGACGTGAATAACGATCTTACCAAATCTACGATTAGCCTTAGCCAGCAGTTTCAAATTTCCATGAATGTCGCCTGCTCTGGCCCCTGGAAGACATTTGACTATGGTCGCCGGTGTCTCTAGCTTCACGTTTCTCAAAACAGAGTCACCAATAACCAGAGTTTGTTCCTCGGCGGGTGTGTCGCCGAGTGGAGAAAAACGGTTAGAGACGTGAATAGGTTGGTGGTGTACCCGGGGCTTCTGCTTAGGACTACGCTTCCTCCTCACCGTCACCCAGCTGGCCTGTTTTCCCTGCTGCTCGGGATCTGCTGGGGGGGAGCTAACGGCGGCTAAGCTACCATGGTCCGCACCCGCTACAGGGGCCTGGCTAGATGTAGGATTTTCCAGGGTGCGGAGCCGAGTCTCCAGTTCAGAAAGCCTGGCCTCCAGAGCTACAAACAGACTACATTTATTACAAGTACCGTTACTGCTAAAGGAGGCCGAGGAGTAACTAAACATGTGACACCCAGAGCAGGAAAGTGCAGGAGAGACAGGAGAAGAAGCCATGCTGGTAGTGAGTCGGCTAAGGGCTAAGCTACTAGCTGAGCTAAGCTAGCGAATTTCTAAAAACAAATAAAGTGAGTAATGTGAATACAGGTGATTCAGCAAAGAGTATGCTATTTAATGTAGGTGAAGATTACACTAAAATATGTTATTATCCAGATAAATCGAGTTATACAGATATAACAGCTAACAGACAGCAAAACACTGTGCTCCGAAACAGGAACAGGAAGTGATACAATACCGCAGTGAGAGCCAACACCAAGTGACAGCCTTGGTCGAATTCACTTTACGACTAGTCAGAATTTAATTGTAGATATCAGAAATGTGAGTTTCAGATCGTCAGTAATTCATTGAAGATATCTTGAATTGAAGCCGCCATACAAATGAATGGTAAATCTGACGTAATTTCTACTAGCCAGAATGTAATTAGAGATATCTCAATTAGGTATTTTGTCTAGTCAAAATATAATTAGAGATATCTTAATTTACTAATACGCCTAGTCATAAATCAATTTCAGATATAAGATAAGATAAGATAAGATAAAATAGTGTTTATTCGTCACATGCAGTTATACACAGTACAATGCACAGTGAAATGTATTTTGTACCTGCAACATATATATACACACACATATAAATAAGAAGAATAAAAATAAAAATAAGTAATTCACACTATACACTATACTCTATATACTATACACTATACACACTTTTACGTGGAATATAATTTAATTTATATTATAATTTATATATATTATATAATTTAATTTATCTGGAATGTAAGTATGGTGAATCGGATTTTATGTTAAAACGGCCTGCCATGAGAGCCATCTGAAACGCACACACAGCATACATATTATAACCTATACTGCTGGGCGATCGCTGCTGAAGCACCGTTACCTGCCCCTACAAGCCGAACAGCTGGTTAACACAGAGCCTGAGGTGGCTGATCAAGGGAACTTTGAATTTTTCATATAGAACAAACGGTCGCGTTATTACAGTAAATCAAACTGTTTTTGAAAGCTGAGAAACTGCACTTCACAACCAACATAGGGTATTACTATGGTTTTATTACGATAATTGTTGCCGTAATTCCGCGAACTGCACCACTTTTGAAGTACACTGAGCCAATTACCCATGTTCCGGGGTATAGGGTTATACTTAATGATAACTATGGGGCTATTATTGTAGCAAAACCTCTGTTTGTGTAAATTAATCTATGTGTGTGCATGGCAATCTGTCCGTAACTGGATCCACATGTGCACATCACAATCTGTATTTTGATCTGTGTGTCTGTAATCAGATTAGTAAATGTGCAAAGAATCTGCAGCGCAGATATTAATGTTTGAAAAGTCTTAAAGTTTTTCTCAAGGCACTGAAAACACACGTCAGGCCGCCCAGCTTTACAATCGACTCTTTTTACACACCTGACGTTTGCTACACTTCTGCCACCGCAGAATCTGTAATCGAGGGCTCTTTCACCCTCGGTCAGGCTCACAGGCGGGTTGCGTTCTGGTCTACTGGGACTTATTACTCGGTCTAACAGCTTCACATTAGCCTGCTGGTAGCGGTGGCTGTGCTGATGCAAGGCTGGTTCAAATGGATCTAGTGTTGTAGTACTCGAGATCGGTCTTGGTCTCGAGACCGCTTTTTGATGGTCTTGGTCTTGTCATGGATTCGGACATTGCGGACTCGGGATTTTATTTCAAGACCAGTCAAGATCACAGCTGTGGAAATATCACTAAATTGCCAGAATATTGTCCAATTTATTTGTTAACATCCTTGCATTTATTGGATGCAAAATGTACTGATTCAAATCCAACAAAGAATGCGCTCCTCTGCCTCTCAAAGGAGCGCACCTCGCAGACTCCGCCCCGGCTAGGTCGATGCTATTATCGCCGCTTGTGCCTGTATCATTTCACCGCAGTTAGCAATCTACCACAGACCACGGACAGTTTCATTCACAATGTGCACATTTGATCTCACTATAGTCATGTGTGCGCCTGATTTCGTGGGCTACAGAA
Source organism: Archocentrus centrarchus (assembly GCF_007364275.1). Taxonomy (NCBI): domain Eukaryota; kingdom Metazoa; phylum Chordata; class Actinopteri; order Cichliformes; family Cichlidae; genus Archocentrus; species Archocentrus centrarchus. The sequence goes on from NC_044346.1 coordinate 40,606,589, forward strand.
ATTAAAATGACAACCGGTATAAACCAAGAAGTAAGAGGGAAAATGAAGATCAAAGGAAAATTTCAGGCTTCCGATTCAACAAAAAAAATCCCAGCATGAAAGGTAAATACCAACCTTCATGTATTTTGATACACAAACTAAAAATTTAATGCAAGTTTTAGGGCTGCAATAATTCATGGAGTAACTCAATTCGATTATTAAAATTCCTCAACACAAATGCAAAGTGCGTACTTGTCGTCTTGCTCATAATCTGTCTGTGTTTACCTCTGTGCTGCACACAGATGCTGCAGTAGTTTGGTTTGCACTATAAAGTGTGTTCGCAGCACAAGAAAGGGGAGCGTGATCTCCCACACTCATATGTAAAGGAGCAGTTCAGAAACCCCGTTCTTAAGCATTTCGCCAGTTCATTTAAACCAGCACCAGTGCTAGCACGAGCACCAGCACCTCGGTGGTGGAAAAGTAGCATTGGTGAGCTCAGGTGGAGTGAAAGGAGCTCTTGTTCCTGTAACCACCTTAAAACATTTACTGGGAAACAGCTGGAGGTCCTTCATCAACCACCTGATCAGCAACATAAAGAAAAGAGAACTTTGTAGCTGCTCCATCCACCCTGTGTGTTTCACACAGAGAAACATCAGCAGTACAGAAGTTAAAATATGCTGATGAATTGTTAAAATGAAAAATTATTTCTTATCCAATTACTTGATTAATTGGCAGAGTAATAAATAGAATATTTGATTACTAAAATAATTGATAGGTGCAGCCCTACTTGTATTCAGAAAGCCATAATCAAACATTTTCAGCACCAGTGCTGCTATGAAAGGCCTTCAAGAATAAAATAACTACAGTTCCCAGCAAGATGATGTCACTTCCTATTGTTGCATTAAAAACGTGATAGTTTATGCTCACAACATGGTGGCGGATATTCAAATGTAGGAAATGCTTTTAGCAACTGATCATTAAAAAATCTGGATATTATTTTTGTTGCGTATGCTTTTTATGTGATTTCTGCAAACATATTAGTGGAAGGAAATGGCACTCTGGGACACAGTAAATGCATGATATATAAATGTAACTTTTCTGGATTATATGCAAAAATTATCACTCTAAATCAGGCATTATTAGATCAATAGAGTTCTGCAAACGAAAATAGTCTCTGAACCTAACCTGACATGCACCTCGAGAAATGTAACTACATGTCCCCAAATACTGTGATTACCGCCTAGGCTTCAGAGGTGGTTTCCAGCAACATCAAAGGCCCCGTCACTCAGTTAACAAGCGGAAGCGGAGCGGCATTTAGCAGTTAGCATTAGCTTACTGATTAATATTAGCGTTAGCGCTTGGCTGAAAAATATTTCTTGCTAGAACCCTATAGTTACCATGGCTACCAATGACAGCAGATAAGTAAGTTGTTTCTCCGCCATTAGTACATTGAGCTAATGGTGGGTAGATCAATCCTAATATCGATAATATCAACACCAACTTTGGTATTGGTATTGATCAGTATAATGAGATCGATACTTTAGCTTCAGTTTCTCTCCTGTATGCAGTGCTGTGGTTTCATCAAAGATGCGAGCTGACTGTCTAAGTGTCGCACCTGTCACAGCACAGAGCAGGCACACTTTGCTCCTCCCCTCCCCACAGTGTTTTGTTATACTGTCACGTGATACATAACATATTTTACTTAGCAAAAAAATGAATTTGCTATAAAGCATTTAAAGCAAATTTAAATTTAAATTTAAATTTAAATTTGTACAGCTTGTTTATTTAAGACAAAAAAGTTTATATTTGTTCTTGAGTGATGATTTTGTACACTTCATTTACAAAAAAAAAAAAAAAAATTCAGACATCAATATATGGGGGAAATTGCTTTGTTAATGTTGTATTGTTTCAGAACAATAACTTTTATTTTGAAAAAGTATTTTCTACTTACCTATAAACTTTGCCCAATTCTATCCCAGGTTTTAACTAATTAAAAGGAAAAGAAAACCTCAAACCAGTTAAACTTCATGAAAATTCTTCATAATTATTAAAAAGTATCCGTATCGGTATCGGTATCAGTATCAGCAATACTGGCCCTGTATTTACTTGGCATAGATATCAAATCTTGAAGTATCATACACCACTACACTGAGCAGCACATACACGAGGAGTGACTGATAGTGATTCACCCTCATTCTGGCTCTGATTGGTTGTTTTTGATTAGGAGCGGTTCAGGGAGGAGGTGGAGGAGCTTGATTTTTTTTTTTTCACAGATTATCAGCCTCATACTGTCCTGACATGGTGACAGTTTTAAAAAATATGTAAAAAACAGATTTATAAAGTTACATACTGCAGCTTTAATCTGTGTAAGAGAGAAACTTGTGGCTTTAGTGCTTACTGTTGAGCTCTTGATGTGTTAACGTTATAGTGTTCAGAATTCCTATTTAGTTAAGGCAGAGGCACTCTTACACTGCAGCAATAGGATTAACTGAGTGTCCTTAAATGTGTAATGACTTAGAGGCTGCAAAGCTTGTCAATCATTCTAGTTACCTATAATAGAGAGTCTACAAGAGAACATGCTGGTGATTGGCTGAGTGCATGGGGGGTGGGAGTGTGGGCTGGGGCCCGCGTGCGAGAGAGGGAGAGAGACGGCTGATGAGCATTGCAGTAGTTCCTAGGAGCAGTTCTGTTGTTTTGGCGTTGGCTACGGCCTACAGTAGCCTGTGTTTGGTTCCAAATAAACAGCAAGTAAACTGGCACAAGCTTTCGCTGTGGTCTGTTTGAGGGACGCTACAACTGGTGTCAGAAGTAAACGGAAAGCTCGCCTTTGGATTTTTTTTTCCCTTTTCCCGCCTTTTTCTTACTGTGTGGGCTGCAGAGCTTGGTGGCTAGTAACAACAATGCTTCCAGTAGACTGCTCCAAGATTAAGCGGGAAACTGATACAGATGCACGCAGACATTCCAGCTCAGCTGGGGACTGGATGTTTGCAGAGCACAGAGAGCAGGTGAGGCAAATGACTGCCAATATGGCTAATGAAGCTGGCTTTTCATGCTCTAATCGCTCGGGTGTCCAACGTGCCGCCTGTGGGACAGCTGTTGGGAGTACTGAGAGTGACATGCATGCGCGTGGGAACCCCTTCTGCGCCTCTATGAAGACCCCTAGGTATGATGGCAAGGCCGACTGGGAAGCCTTTCATGCACAGTTTGAATTGTTGGCGCGGGCTGGGAGGTGGTCCACTGAAGAGAAAGCCCTCCAGTTAGCTATGTGCCTTACTGGTGATGCCCTGTCAAGCCTGTTGCTGTTGAGCCCAGAGGATAGGAGTGATTACGAGGCTCTGGTCGGGGCTTTGAAGAGGTTTGGTTCGTGCTCCACTCCAAGCTTGCTCCGCTCTGAACTGTGCAGCCGGTGACGGCGGCCAGGAGAGCAAATTCGAGACCTGGCTAATGATATCGAGGGACTGGTTCACCGGACCTATGCCCATATGCCCCCTGCCATTCAGTGCGAACTAGCCCGGGACCACTTCCTCCAAGCTCTGCAGCCGGACCACCTGCGAACCCAGACACTGTTGGCTCATCCCAGGTCTCTCCAAGAGGCCCTGGAACTAGCCATGGAGAGGGAGCTGTTGTGTGCTGGGAGCAATAATTCCCTAACCGAACTGGGAAGACCATCACCTGCGGGAACCACGAGCGGGATGGGGCCAGGCACTGCTAAACCTGCGTGGGCAGAGGAACTGACCCAGCTGGTGAGGGCTGTCACACTACAGAAAGAACAACGGTCGAGGAGGCGGCCTGGGGTCTGCTGGGGATGCGGACAGCCGGGCCACCTAGCCCGAGACTGCCCCCGCACCCCCAGGGACCAGGGAAATGGGGAAGGGTCCGCATAACCGGGACAATGCGGGACCCTGGAGCTGTGTCCCGGTCCTCCGTGCATGGAGGAACAGCTCAGTATGTGGACTACGGGCGACAATCCGCTGGGGCTAGCGATGGGCTGTCAGAGCAGCTTGTTTCATTAGGCCGGACTTGGGTTGGGAACTGCTGGTATGCCCCAGTTGAGGTTGATGGACTATGCTGCTCAGCCCTAGTGGACACAGGGTCTTCAGCGACCCTGGTGAGACCTGATGTTGTCAGAAATGGAACAACTGTCCTTCCTACTACAGTGAAGCTCCAGACAGTAACAGGGGAGCGGGCCCCCATGTTGGGGGAGGCATTGTTAACCCTGGGTGTTGGGAGGAAGTCAGTCCGCTGCTCGGTGTGGGTAGCAAACCTTGAGGACTGTATTCTGGGACTGGACATTCTTGGGGCACTGGACTGTGTTATTGATACCAATAGAGGAACGCTCTCCTTCCCGGACGGACACATTATCCAGATGTCACGGCGGCCACCTCAACCAGACTGCCCAGCAGCCCATACCATTACTGTGCTGACAGCCAAATCATCACCGGACGCGACCCCCAGCCTTGCCTTCCCCAGCGATCCAGCTGCTCCGACTTCACCTGTAGCCGACATTAATCTCTGCTCATTTTTCCCCCCTGCTAAACAACCTGATCAGGAAGTGAGAGTTTCAGTTGTGAGGGAGGTGTGGAGGAAGAACTGTGATAGACTGACTGCCAGTGAACAGGGCGCTCTATGGCAGCTTTTACTGGACTTTAAAGACTGCTTCTCCCTCTCAGAAGGTGATGTGGGCCGAACTGACCTCATTCAACATGACATCAACACTGGAGATGCACAACCCATTCGGATGAGGCCTAGACGCCTCCCCTTGGCTAGACAGGCTGCAGCAGACAAGGCCCTGCAAGAGATGCAACGGGCTGGGCTCATTGAACCATCCACCAGCTCTTGGGCCTCCCCAGTTGTTATGGTTCCGAAGAAGTCTAAGGATGATTGGCGGTTCTGCATAGATTTCCGACCACTGAATAAGGTGACTAAAAAAGACCCATATCCCCTTCCACGTATTGATGAAACCCTGGACACGGTGGCAGGATCTTCATGGTTCTCATCCTTGGACCTGCGCAGTGGACATTGGCAGGTACCCCTTGCCCTTGAGGCCAAACCAAAGACTGCGTTCATCACCAGTGGGGGCTTATGGCAGTTTAAAGTCCTTCCTTTTGGCCTCTGCAATGCCCCTGCCACATTTGAGAGACTCATGGACAAGGTGCTTACTGGTATCCCACGCAGAGAGTGTGTGGTGTACCTTGACGACATTCTTGTCCACAGTACCTCATTTCATGGTGCCCTGGGGGCCCTTAGGCAGGTTTTGGAGAGGGTAGCAGCAGCAGGGTTAAAACTCCACCCACAGAAATGCTGCTTCGTGCGTCGTGAAGTCACGTTCCTGGGCCACAAACTGGGAGCCGGGGGGGTTGGCACCATGGACGATAAGATCCAAGCTGTGAGGGACTGGCCCACCCCCAGATCCGTGCAGGACTTAAAGAGCTTCCTGGGCTTGGCATCCTACTATAGAAGGTTTGTGAGGGGCTTCTCCTGCATAGCCGCACCACTGTTCCGCCTGCTCCAAAAAGGTGTGGCTTTCCAGTGGACAGCGGAATGCCAGGCAGCTTTCACCTCACTGCAGAAAGCTCTGGTTGAGGCCCCGGTGCTTTCTCCCCCTGACCCCACGCTGCCTTTTGTCCTCGATACTGATGCCAGCAGTGTTGGATTAGGTGCTGTGCTGGCCCAGGTGACACCAGATGGAGAGAGAGTGGTTGCCTACCACAGCAGGATTTTCAGTAAGGCTGAACGCCGCTACTGCGTCACCAGGAGGGAGTTGCTTGTAGTGGTCTGCGCCATACGGCACTTTAAGTACTACCTCGGGGGCCTCAATTTCACCATCAGGACCGACCATGCTGCCTTGCAGTGGCTTATGTCTTTTAAAGAGCCAGAAGGACAGCTAGCACGCTGGATCGAGGAACTGCAGGCTTATGATTTCGAGGTGGTACACAGACCTGGGGGCCGCCACGGAAATGCAGATGCACTATCCCGCAGACCCTGTGACCCAGATGGATGCCACTACTGTGAGAGAAAGGAGGTTCAGGAGAGGGACCAATCGCAGCCTGACGTAAGGTGTGCAGTGGCAGGTTTGGGGGAACAGTCTTACAGTTGGGGGCTGGTTGCTGTGGATGCAGAAGAGTGGAAGCGCCAACAGGAGGAGGATGCTGACATCAGCCCGGTACTCCAGTGGGTTGAGGAGCAGAAAAAACCCCAGTGGGAGAAGATTGCCATGTTATCACGGGCCACAAAAGGACTCTGGTCCATGTTTGACGCTTTACGGCGGAACGATGGGATGCTGCAAAGGGGCTGGATAGAGCCGGCCACAGGAGAAACGAGGTGGCAATTGGTAGTGCCACGAACACTGCGGGGGACAGTGCTTCAGGCGATGCATGGGGACCCAGGGTCTGGCCACTTTGGGGTCACCAAGACGCTTCGCCGCCTCCAGCAGGGTTTCTATTGGGGCCAACATAGGCGTGATGTGGAGGACTACTGCCGCCGCTGCGACAGCTGTACAGCACGAAAAGGCCCAGTGGCCAGGTCTCATGCCCAACTCCAGCAGTTTCCGGCGGGATACCCCATGGAGAGGGTGGGAATTGATGTCCTGGGTCCTTTTCCCCGTACAGAGAGCGGAAACCGCTATGTCCTCACAGCCATGGACTACTTCACAAAGTGGCCAGAGGCATACAGCCTGCCTGACCAGGAAGCTGAGACCATTGTGGATGCACTGGTGGAGGGGATGTTTAGCAGGTTTGGGGCACCAGAAGCAATCCATACGGACCAGGGCAGGAACTTTGAGTCCCGTGTGTTTGCGGCCATGTGTGAGAAATTGGGCTCTCATAAGACCCGTACAACACCCCTCCATCCACAGAGTGATGGACTCGTTGAAAGATTTAACCGCACACTGGCTGAGCAGCTAGCGATAGTAACGGCTAAACACCAGCGTGACTGGGATGCTCACATTCCCCTGGTCCTCATGGCTTATCGCTCAGCAGCCCAAGACTCCACTTCTTGTTCCCCTGCCCTACTGATGTTGGGCAGGGAGATTCGGACTCCTGCAGATATGATGATGGGCAGACCCCCTGACACTGCTGGGGTCCCACCAGGACCCGAGTATGCAAGGAAGCTTCAGGATCGCATGGAGTCTGCACATGACTTTGCAAGGGGGAAACTGTTGAGTGCAGGGGCAAGGCAAAAGAGGAACTATGACATACACGCCAGGGGCCGACATTTCAATGTTAGAGAATTGGTCTGGGTGTATAGTCCCCAGAGGAAGAAGGGTAGGTGCCCCAAACTGGACAGTGATTGGATTGGGCCCTGTAAGATTCTGGAGCGCTTAGGGGAGGTGGTGTACAGGGTCCAATTACCCCCAAGGGGACGGAAGGTTGCCCTACACCGTGACAGACTGGCTCCCTATCAGGGCACAGCTACTTTCCTGGGGCAACTTAGTGGATCACAGGCAGACCCGGAGTCTACAGGTCCTCCCACCAACAATGTGGCCTCGCCTGATTCCCCTGTTTCAAACCCACATTCCGTGAGCCCTGTGTCTCCTGGGCCAGTGGCTCCCTCTGATGCAGCCCTGTTGCCTCGTTGCCTGGGCCCTTCTCCATCCCTGCCTGCTCCTTCCTCTGGATGCTCTCGCCCTAGGAGACTTCACAGGCTGCCTGGTCATCTGAGAGACTTTATCTGCCCCTCGTGGGCGAGGGACTTTGAGGGGCCGGGGTAGTGTAACAGACTGAGTTATAAGTTCTTGATGTGTTAACGTTATAGTGTTCAGAATTCCTATTTAGTTAAGGCAGAGGCACTCTTACACTGCAGCAATAGGATTAACTGAGTGTCCATAACCCCTTAACTGGCAAGGGCCCGGTGACGGGCCGTTTGTAGTCCCTTTTATATGGCAGGCTAGACCCTCCCATTTTTATTGACACGTCATTCGGCCAATCATGTAACTGGCTGCACCAAATCACCTGACAAAGCTACGTGACGCCCTCTGAGTATTATTGGCTCTGGGAAACCCATTTCTTAACATGATTGGCCGAATGAGGTGTCAGTCAAAATGGGCGGGTCTAGCCTGCCATATAAATGCACTTCATTCGGCCCGCGGACCAGACGCAGCCGATTAATAGGCTATGAAATGGGTTGTTCAGAGCCAATAATAACCAGAAGGCGTTATGTAGTTTTTGTCAGGTGATTTTTTTGCTGCCAGTTAAGGGGTTAAATGTGTAATGACTTAGAGGCTGCAAAGCTTGTCAATCATTCTAGTTACCTATAATAGAGAGTCTACAAGAGAACATGCTGGTGATTGGCTGAGTGCATGGGGGGTGGGAGTGTGGGCTGGGGCCCGCGTGCGAGAGAGGGAGAGAGACGGCTGATGAGCATTGCAGTAGTTCCTAGGAACAGTTCTGTTGTTTTGGCGTTGGCTACGGCCTACAGTAGCCTGTGTTTGGTTCCAAATAAACAGCAAGTAAACTGGCACAAGCTTTCGCTGTGGTCTGTTTGAGGGACGCTACACTATTATCGCCGCTTGTGCCTGTATCATTTCACCGCAGTTAGCAATCTACCACAGACCACGGACAGTTTCATTCACAATGTGCACATTTGATCTCACTATAGTCATGTGTGCGCCTGATTTCGTGGGCTACAGAAATTAAAATGACAACCGGTATAAACCAAGAAGTAAGAGGGAAAATGAAGATCAAAGGAAAATTTCAGGCTTCTGATTCAACAAAAAAAATCCCAGCATGAAAGGTAAATACCAACCTTCATGTATTTTGATACACAAACTAAAAATTTAATGCAAGTTTTAGGGCTGCAATAATTCATGGAGTAACTCAATTCGATTATTAAAATTCCTCAACACAAATGCAAAGTGCGTACTTGTCGTCTTGCTCATAATCTGTCTGTGTTTACCTCTGTGCTGCACACAGATGCTGCAGTAGTTTGGTTTGCACTATAAAGTGTGTTCGCAGCACAAGAAAGGGGAGCGTGATCTCCCACACTCATATGTAAAGGAGCAGTTCAGAAACCCCGTTCTTAAGCATTTCGCCAGTTCATTTAAACCAGCACCAGTGCTAGCACGAGCACCAGCACCTCGGTGGTGGAAAAGTAGCATTGGTGAGCTCAGGTGGAGTGAAAGGAGCTCTTGTTCCTGTAACCACCTTAAAACATTTACTGGGAAACAGCTGGAGGTCCTTCATCAACCACCTGATCAGCAACATGAAGAAAAGAGAACTTTGTAGCTGCTCCATCCACCCTGTGTGTTTCACACAGAGAAACATCAGCAGTACAGAAGTTAAAATATGCTGATGAATTGTTAAAATGAAAAATTATTTCTTATCCAATTACTTGATTAATTGGCAGAGTAATAAATAGAATATTTGATTACTAAAATAATTGATAGGTGCAGCCCTACTTGTATTCAGAAAGCCATAATCAAACATTTTCAGCACCAGTGCTGCTATGAAAGGCCTTCAAGAATAAAATAACTACAGTTCCCAGCAAGATGATGTCACTTCCTATTGTTGCATTAAAAACGTGATAGTTTATGCTCACAACATGGTGGCGGATATTCAAATGTAGGAAATGCTTTTAGCAACTGATCATTAAAAAATCTGGATATTATTTTTGTTGCGTATGCTTTTTATGTGATTTCTGCAAACATATTAGTGGAAGGAAATGGCACTCTGGGACACAGTAAATGCATGATATATAAATGTAACTTTTCTGGATTATATGCAAAAATTATCACTCTATTGATCTAATAATGCCTGATTTAGAGTTCTGCAAACGAAAATAGTCTCTGAACCTAACCTGACATGCACCTCGAGAAATGTAACTACATGTCCCCAAATACTGTGATTACCGCCTAGGCTTCAGAGGTGGTTTCCAGCAACATCAAAGGCCCCGTCACTCAGTTAACAAGCGGAAGCGGAGCGGCATTTAGCAGTTAGCATTAGCTTACTGATTAATATTAGCGTTAGTGCTTGGCTGAAAAATATTTCTTGCTAGAACCCTATAGTTACCATGGCTACCAATGACAGCAGATAAGTAAGTTGTTTCTCCGCCATTAGTACATTGAGCTAATGGTGGGTAGATCAATCCTAATATCGATAATATCAACACCAACTTTGGTATTGGTATTGATCAGTATAATGAGATCGATACTTTAGCTTCAGTTTCTCTCCTGTATGCAGTGCTGTGGTTTCATCAAAGATGCGAGCTGACTGTCTAAGTGTCGCACCTGTCACAGCACAGAGCAGGCACACTTTGCTCCTCCCCTCCCCACAGTGTTTTGTTATACTGTCACGTGATACATAACATATTTTACTTAGCAAAAAAATGAATTTGCTATAAAGCATTTAAAGCAAATTTAAATTTAAATTTAAATTTAAATTTGTACAGCTTGTTTATTTAAGACAAAAAAGTTTATATTTGTTCTTGAGTGATGATTTTGTACACTTCATTTACAAAAAAAAAAAAAAATTCAGACATCAATATATGGGGGAAATTGCTTTGTTAATGTTGTATTGTTTCAGAACAATAACTTTTATTTTGAAAAAGTATTTTCTACTTACCTATAAACTTTGCCCAATTCTATCCCAGGTTTTAACTAATTAAAAGGAAAAGAAAACCTCAAACCAGTTAAACTTCATGAAAATTCTTCATAATTATTAAAAAGTATCGGTATCGGTATCAGTATCAGCAATACTGGCCCTGTATTTACTTGGCATAGATATCAAATCTTGAAGTATCATACACCACTACACTGAGCAGCACATACACGAGGAGTGACTGATAGTGATTCACCCTCATTCTGGCTCTGATTGGTTGTTTTTGATTAGGAGCGGTTCAGGGAGGAGGTGGAGGAGCTTGATTTTTTTTTTTTCACAGATTATCAGCCTCATACTGTCCTGACATGGTGACAGTTTTAAAAAATATGTAAAAAACAGATTTATAAAGTTACATACTGCAGCTTTAATCTGTGTAAGAGAGAAACTTGTGGCTTTAGTGCTTACTGTTGAGCACTGTTTTGCCATTTTTACACATTTAGCTATGTGGTTTTGAAATGGCGCACAATTTTACAAAGATTGTTGTTGGTTTTAAAAACAACATAACTTTATGTATTGTTTATGAAAAGCAGAGAACAGTCAAGACTATTGTGATGAACTCTGAATAATTGTTTTACATTCTGTGATAAATGATGGAAGTCACCCAGGAGTATTAAATAACGATGGTTAAATTTATTTCAGTTTAATATCTAGGTGATTTTATGGGAATGTGGCTCTTTCAGATCAATTTGAGAAGTGATTTTGATCATGTTTCACATTTTATTGTGAAACATGATCCTCGGGCACTGGTCTTGGTCTTGTCTCATCTCGGTCTCGGGATACGTGGTCTTGACTACAACACTGACTTGGAGCTTTGTTGTTTTCCATAGACGCTCCACTTTCCGACAGGTACGTTTCAAAAAGCAAATACTATCATTCATCCAAGGGGAGGATTTGCTAAAAGTAGCCTTCATCATTTTAAAAGGAGCTACTCTATCTAAAATAGAGAGACACTGATGGTTAAAAGAGTCTACTAAAATATGTACATTATTTGAAGTAGAAACCTCCTCATGATTAAAAGCAGCTGTAAATTTATCTGCAGAAAGGTGACTAAAAATGCATGAACAAAACACATGGAACAGATAGACAATCAAAATCAAGAGACAAATAAAAAAGAACACAAACATGATCAGAAATAAAAATATCCTCAGAATAAAGAGAATCAGTATTTAAACCAAGAATAAAAACAAGATCTAAAACATGTCCGATTAAAAGATTCCATCAAGTTGATAAATTTTTCAGCATGTTTATCTGAAGTATCATCAATGTGAAAGTTAAAATCTCCAATATTAAGGAGTCTTGCTAGTTTCAGTGTGGAGGACAAAAAGTCACTAAATTCCTTCACGAAGGATGTGCATGGGCCAGGTGGATGGTAGATTAGAACACAGTAAAATTATCTCTTGGGCGCCCGGGTAGCTTAGTGGTGGATTAGGCGACCAAATATACATGCCGCATTGCGGTGTGGGCGGCACGGGTTTGAGTCCCGGCCTGTCGCCAGTTTGCCCGCATGTCTTCCCCTGTATCTTCCCTCCGTTTCCTGTCTCCCTCTACTATCATTGAAAGCCACTGTGGCCCACAATGCAAAAAAAAAAAAATTATCTCTTCCAACATTTAAGATCTGTGACTCAAAAGATGAAAAAGTTTCCAAGCTCACCCATCAGCACATAAAGTTACTCTTGAAAATTGCAGCCAGTCCTCCACCGCGTCCTGAAGAGCGAGGGGAGCTGAAGAATCTGTATTTAGCAGGACATAGTTCTATAAGCCAAAAGCAGGAAATCCAAATCTCTTGACAGAATATAGTAATTCAAAATGAAAGACTTATTTGAAACAGAGCGCACATTCATGAACACCAGCCATCCTGAGAGGAGTTGAAGCTGGGGTCCCTGCTGAAGACAGCTGGGGCAAAGAGTACAGGACTCATGAAGTTGATCCACTGTGCCTATAAAGTTCATTCACCACTGGAGAGGCTACCACAGCCGCAGGAGAGTGTGGAAAAACTTGGCAAAGTTCAAAGGTGGAAAAGAATCATAACTCCAGGCAACAGGAGACATCAGGCTAAACATAGATGAGGGTCGATATTTTCCAGCAATTCCCCGCTTCCAGAACAACTGCAGTCTCACCTGGAATCCGGCTCTACACCCCCTCTTCCTCTGCCTATGTCCACCGAAGTTCTGGCAGTGCTGACTGACACCGGCCGCTTTGGTTGGCGGGGTAAATTGAGGCGAATAAGAGGCTGCACCACCAAGACGCCAAAAGGGAGCATTATAGTTCCCTATATAAGTGTGGATGTTCAGCAGAGCCTGTTGATCATACACCCAATGGGCTGCAAGGCTATCGTAGACCGGAAAGCATAACATCAAAATAAAAACAAAAGCAACAGCTGATCGACCCGCGGCAACAGCAAGGCCAAACACAGGCGCCATCATGGAAGCTGTCTCTATTGGGGGGATTGATGTGGAGATCGTGAGGACCTACAAGTACCTCGGTCTGCAGCTGGATGACAAACTGGACTGGTCGGTGTGCACAAACACACTGAAGAGGAAGGGGCAGAGCTGGCTTTATTTATTGAGGAGATTGGGGTCCTCCAACATCTGCAGAAAACTCTTGCAGATGTTCTACCAATCTGTAGTTGTCAGCATCCTCTTTTATGTGGTGGTGTACTGTGGAGGCAGCATCAGGAAGAGAGACATGTTGAGGCAGGATAAGTTGGTCAGGTGGCCTCTGTCAGTGGTTGGAGTGGAGCTGGACTGTGACTACAGTGGGAGAGAGAAGGACACTGGACAAACTGCTGTCTATGGGTTAGACAGGCACCCATTACACACCAGTATAATGAAACTGAGGAGTATGTTCAGTGGAAGGCTGCTCTCACAGAACTGCTCAACTGACAGATTTAGGAAACCATTTGTTCCAAGAGCCATCAGACTTTTTAACATTTCACTTGGAGGATATTGACATGCAATCATCATTACATATGTTGATAATTTGCACTCTGTAAATCAGACACTTTACTATTGTATGCATAGGTGTAGGAACCGGGGGGTGACGTGCCCCCCCCCAATATTGGAGACAGGCGCATTTGTCCCACCCAAAAATTACAGCACGGAGAAACATTTTTAATTCGCATGCTTTTATTTTGAAGGCGCAACATAGCGTCATGTCACTGCGCTCTCCCCGCCCCCCTCTGAATGGCTCCGAGTGTTTGGGAGCCGGAGATAGCGGCAGGAGTCAGAAACTCTTTGAATGAGGTAAAACAGTCTTTCGGGAATGTTACCATGAATATGGCTGTTTGTCAGTTTACTTTCATACATAGGATAAAGTTTACTTACTGGACAAGAAGTCAGTTTGAATGAATTTCAAATGAGAGGTGGAAAAATCATTTTGGCTCTTCTGCTTAGGACAATGTTTTTTAACCTTTTGTTTGGCTAAATGCAGGGCTGTAAAGAGGCACACAGCTTGTCTATTAAATGTGAGAAGTATCACTTTTATTTATTTCTTTTGGTTATTATTAATTTTATTGATATTTATTTTGATTTATTAGATTAGAGTTTTAAACTGAATAGCATATTTTAATAGCTGTTTTTTTTATCTTAAGGCTGATATTAAAAAGTGAATAATTTGTTCATTACATTATCTGTGAGGATTCTTTCATGTCAGAACGTTGTTTAATTAAAGAACCAGTTCTGTTGCCAGTCAACCTACATAAATGCATTTTTGACCATTTTTAAATGTTTTCGACCAATAAAACATATCAAAATTTGCACTTCTGTGCGTTACTAAATTATTTTTCTGCTACTGAAATATTTAGCTTGCTAGTATATGAAGGAGTGTGAGGACCACATTGATAAAAAAATTATTTAATGCATTTTGAGAATAAAGTCAAAATCGTCAAAGTCATCATTTCAAGTCAAATAACGGCCACAGCTGCTACACTCTCTACAAAATGCCTTTGGGTAGAAACAACTTGATCAGCTGTGTTATTGTGTCTTGTGGTTCTACATGTCCCCTCTGTACTGTATGAAGGTGCAGCCATCCTTGAATCTAACCATTGCCAGTTTGTGTGGTTTTTCCTTCTGAGCAGATGCAGCTTTCTGCACTCTCTCTTTAACGTCCTCATACTTATCACTACATCGTGTTTGTGTACTAAAAGAGAAATAATTTCCTTGTTACGAAAACTGATTCTAAAGTATAGTTCCACTAACTCATGATACAAGACATTCTGGAGGGTATAACAGACGTGTCGTGGCAGTTGTTTGACTTGAAAGAACTTTAATCTGCACGTTTCGACTTTTTTCTCAAAATTTTAAATTTATTCTCAAAATGCACAATTTTTTTTCTCAATGTGGCCCTAATACTCTGTACTATTACCAGTGTGGCCAGCTGTTAAAGTAAGCCTGGAATGACATGGTCATTATGCTTCATAAAAGACTCAAGCCATTTTGTTTGGTGGTTTGTCCACGTCTTATGATTATAAAACATATATATATATGTAAATTGTACATGCAATAATATAGGTGTACACAACACTATTTTTCCAAGAAACATTTGAAAAAGAAGAAAGTAGAAGATGAAATGGCATTTTTTATGCTTTGCTCTGAGTATTTACGGATCTGTCAGATTTCCGATATGTCCCCCCCAATAATAAACTCCTTCCTATGCCCTTGACTGTATGTTAGTGCACTGCATTGTTTGCACATCTGCCACTGCACTAATGATTATCATTTGCATTACATTGCACTAACGGATTCATTCGTATCCCTGTATTCTTTGTTTTGTATTGTTTTCCTAGTTTTCAGAGCACTAAACCCCTGTAAAGCTTAGTATAGTTTGTATAATAGTATAGTTTGTATAGTGTGTTAGTCTGTATTGTTAATATAGTTTGTATAATTTATACCACCATTATTTGGATTCTATTTATTGTGTGTGTTAAGGTGCTGGATGCCCTAATTTCCTTTGGGATCAATAAAGCATCCATCCATCCATCCATCCATCCATCCATCCATCAATCCATCGATCGATCGATCGATCGATCGATCGATAGAGTAGTCACTCAAGACTGTAAGACCAGACTTACCAACCTGGCCTAGATTGACCTAGATTGAAGACCAAGGAGTTGGTCATTGACTTTAGGGAGTCCAGACCAAGGACACAACCAGTTCTTACTGAGGGAGTTGAGGTACAGACTGTAGATGCCTACAAGTACCTTGGACTGTGGTTAGACAGCAAGGTGGACTCGACATGCAATACAGAACATCTGTACAGGAAGGGACAGAGAAGGCTGTACTTCCTGAGGAGGCTGCGGTCTTTTAACATCTGCAGGAAACTACTGGAGATGTTTTATCAGTCCGTCATAGCGAGTGTCCTATTTTACACCGTGGTGTACTCGGGGGGGGGGGAGCACATCCAGGAAGGACACATCCAGGCTGGACAAACTGATCAGGCGGGCTGGCTCCGTGGTCGGCATGAAACTGGACTCTCTGGTGATGGTGGCAGAGAAGAGGACTATGGACAAACTACTGGACATTATGGATAATTATACCCTCTGCACACTGTCATTAGCAACCAGAGGAGCCTGTTCAGTGACAGACTACTCCTTCCCAAGTGTAGGACCAGCAGGCTAAAAAACTCATTTTTCCCTCACGCCATCAGACTGTACAACTCCTCTTTTTTTTTGGGGGGGGGGGGGGGGGGGGGTGTAACAGGAGGACAGAGGGAGGGGCGGAGCAGCAGCCTGTGCCTGACCACAACACAACATAAAGAAGTACTCGTCTGTTTTATTATTTATTTATTATCCATATGTCCATATGTTGTTTATTGTGATTTCTGTTGTGTTTGTGTGTCTATGTTACCAGCAAAAGCTGCTACTAGAGCTTTAATTTCCCTGACAGAATCTTCCTAAAGGGATTAATAAAGTTTTATCTAATCTAATCTAATCTAATCTAATCTACAGAATGGAGCAAACATCAGCCACCTCCTCTACATGGAGGACAACAAGTTGTATGCCAGGAGTGAATGAGGCATCATTTAACTGATCCACACCCCTAGAATCTACAGCAATGACACTGGATTGCCATTAGGACTGGAGAAGTGTGGTAGGATGGTGACAGAGAGGGAAGGTAGTCAGAACTGAGGGGATTGCATTACCAGAAGGCAGCATTGCAGACATGCAGACAACTAAAAGTACAACTGCCAAGTACCTCCAGACAGTAAGCAAAGTCCTGAGGAGTTACCTGAATGGGAAGAACAAGATCAGAGCAATCAACACCAACATCCTGCCAGTCGTCAGATACCCTGCTGGGATAAAAAGCTGGCTAAAGGAGTAGATAGAAGCTAATCAAGAAAAGAAAGCTCCTTACCTTGCATGGATGGTTTCACCCCAAATCCAGCACCCTGAGACTGTATGCTAAGCGGAAGGAAGGAGGCGTCAGAACCACCATCCTGGATGAAACAACAAAGATCCACAAGTACATCAGGAAGGAGGCCATAAATGATCATGTGCTTAGTGAATACATCAGGTGACAGAAACCCTAGAAAGAAGAGGAGCAAGAACAGAAACCAACATGGAAGGACAAGGTCCTGCACAGCATGTGCCACCGGCAGATAGAAGAAGTGGCTGATGTCAAAAAATCCTACTTGGAAAAAGCTAGACTGACAGACAGCACAGAGGTACTAATCATGGCAGCACAGGAACAAGCTCTAAGCACAAGATCAATAGAGGCTGGGGTCTACCACACCAGGCAAGACCCCAGGTGCAGGCTGTGCAGAGATGCCCCTGAGACAATCCACTACATAACAGCAGGGTGCAAGATGATAACAGGCAGGGCATACATGAAATGCCATAACCAAGTGGTATGGTATATGTGACTGATCAATACAGTGCACTGATTCATATGTTATTGACATAAGAAAATAGCCCCTGCAACTTGTGACTCCTTTTGCCAGATCGGGTTACATACATAGCCACTTGGTTAGGAGCTTGGTCATTCAGGAAAGTAATTTTTCTGACTGTATTCAACTTGGCAGTAAATTAAACTGTTATCCATTGTTTGCAAGCAAATTACACTCCTGTATAGCAGACATGAAAGTAGCTTTAGTATATTTCCTATTAATGGGACTACTGATACTCTATGAGTCATACTAAGTAGAAGGAAAGAAGTCTTACAAAAGAATAAGAATATAAACAACAATGTAATTAAAAAAATCTAAAAATCAAACAAAGTTTAAGTTAACAAAATCTATAGATGGTGTTTTGGCTTATGTGGTTAGTTCAGGCCATGTCTTTTTCACAGCAGTTGGACTCTTTCTAGTTTGTGTCTTCACTCTCAGAGGGTGGGCTCCAGTCTCACTGTACCATACAATACAAGAACATCCATATCAATTAGCAGTAGTCCTGCTAAATGACCCTTGCATTTCCTCTGCTGTGCTGATGAACTCAAGCAGAAGGAGGGGCAGCTGAACTGTGACACAGACGTGTTATTAAAGCTGTGAAAGCTGGCTTACATTAGAATCCTTTTTAAACCTTTGGTAAAATGTTGAGGTATAGATTATTATTTTATGGGAATATAAACAAATAATCCCAGCCTCACGTTTGCTTCAATGATTATTCATGTTTTACCTTGACTTGCACAAATACTTCTAAATAGACTGATATTTATATAGAACTTTTAAAAAATATAGTAGTGGATAAAGTACTTAATCGAAACTGTCAATAAACCATGCAATTATACTGAATTACAAGAAAAAGTCTCTATACAAAGACACAATATGACACAAACAGACCTGAGTGCAGATGACAAGTTGGATTTGTTCCGGCCTGAAGGGTCTGAAGGCTCTAACAAGGCAAGCCGTGGATGGACAAAGCCTCAATTAGAGCTGTGAGATGTTGGAGTGGATAGTAGACACTGAACATGGACCCCCCTCTGTTCCTTTACTGGTGCACCATGGACAACACAAAAATAAAGACAATGGGATTTGAGTCTGCTGAGATGCACTCCAAAGCATCACAGATAAAAAGTGCTTGCTGACATGTTCAAAGCATTATCAACCTTGTCATCTTCAGCCAGCAGATGTGTCTCTGCATGTTGACCCCTCACTGTGCTCCCGATCCATCGGGCTGTTTCTGCTCAAACACCATTAATGTCAATGTCCCATAGGTCAGTAATTGTTTCTTCACAGATCCCTTTAAGTCTAAATAACATATTTAATCTGCAATGTGCAAGAGAGTAAACACAAAGAAGCCTGAAATCATGCATATATAGTACAAGTATAAAGAATAAGCTGACTAATGTTATTACATTGTTTTGATCAAATTGTTTTTAAAAAGCCCATATAAGCACTAAATTCTGTCTGTTATTTCCTACAGTGAGCAAACCATTATTTCTGGTGGAACTGCTGTGAACAACAGAGAAAAGAGTTTCCTGTGGAAGACATGTGGGTACCATGTGTTCATATCTCAATAAGCATGACATAAGAATGACATTTTTCTCACTTATGTGCATAACATCACCTCTAAAATACTCATAAGTAGTGAAAATGTGATTTATAAAAATTTAACCCAGAGTAAAAGCAGACATCCTGATTCTATAGACGTGGTGTTGAGATCACACTCAAACTGTGGCTCAGAAACAATGCACAATTACTTTCACTTATTAAATCAAGAGTCTCAGGATGAAAAAATATTTAAATTGGTTAGATTCTATATTTCAAAATAAAAGTTGTTCTTACCTCGGTGATGCAGGTGCACACATGCAGGCTGCAGGGTTAAAACTGCAGGGTTAGAAATGTGAGAACCAGTTAGTGAAGCACCTCACTCACCCCAGTGAGGGCACACACACACAAACACACATGCACAAGCACAGACATACACCTCCCTGTGATCTTCCAACCCTTTCACACAATACATGACAAAGGGAAACCCCAACAAAGTCCAGCACATGCTAAAACTGAGTCCTGGCAATGTGAACCAAGCCCTCAATATGTCTGCAAAGGGACCAAATGGCCTGTAGCAGAGGTCTGATATTCCATACCCCCCAACCCCTGTTCCCACGCTGCAACAATACAAGCCAATGGATGTGGTCCTATGACTCCTCCAAGTCCAGTATCCTCAAGAAAGTGGAAAGCTGGTCATGACCAAGAGGCCAGGCACATTGTTCCTCCTGAATCTGAGGTTTAGTCGATGGGCAGACTATCCTCTCTAGTCCTCTGACATATATCATCCCAGAGAAGTGTTTTGTAGATGTTAACAAGCTTATGGGTCTTTCTCTTATTTCACAGCTTCTCTCAGAATGATACATGTAAACCTTGTTCATTACCAAAGTCAATATGATTCTCAGAGGATCAGAACTATGTGAATATTTGTTTAAATTGTGCTACTACTGGTTAAAATATTAGATTTTTGATACTCAGTTGAATTCAGTTGAAAGTTTAACTAGAACACTTGTTCAGGAGTAACTGGGCTGGAGCCAAGAGTTCAAACCGCATATTAGTGAAACCCCACAGATTACAGAGAAAAAAATTCTTTGTAATTTAGAGAAACTGCTGAAAGAAGAAGGTAGAGAAGCCACAACCTTCTTTAGATTGGGACATTTGTCATTTTGCTGGTGAATACTGAATAATGTTTTTTCAACTATACATTTTGAGGTTTAGATTGAAAAATCATGATAAAAAAAAAACAAATATAAAACTGTCAGGAAATATTTAGACAGCATGAAATCCTTGCAGATTTCAGTTTTTACATTTTTGTGTTTCTAACAGCCATGTAACATGTTTACCAGAAAAACACATTTATTGTGAAACTGGTTCTCACTAAGAAAGTGTACACATTTCGTTGTTCACATCTATGAGTCAGCAAAGCCCCATGGTTGCATACGGATATGCTTTAAAGTTGCAGTGAGTTCCGACAGCTTTAGTCATTAATTAACTACTTTCTTGTGAAACAGGTCAACTTGCCCTGATGTTAGTGTGCTTGTCTTATCAGGCAGCTGTCAGTCTTCCCAGCTCTAAGTGATGCAGATGTAGCACCTGATGGCTTCCCACCAACAAAACCAGAACGTGTCTGTAACATTAGAGACACGTTTCTGCTCTTTGTGCCACAGAAACGGCCCTGGTATCAAAACATTCAGCTTTTACAGGACTAGTGTGCCGTTACTGTTATGTTTTGTAACTTTTATAGTTTTAAAAATATTTAGGTTTTAAAGATTTTTCTTGCCATTGAATGGAGAAAGCTTCAAATTCTCTTCAAACCTGCTCTAATTTGAGAGTTTACTTCAACAGCTCTGCTTTCAGCTAGAGAAAAAATCCAAACTTTAAACAGGTCCCAAGACCTTAAACCAGTTAGATATTACAAAGGATTTTTTTTTTTCATTGTCATTATTACGTTATCAGTGACAGTTTAAGTTTTATAAAAAAATTTCAGACCATTTCTAGGATTACAATGGTTTTCCTTTACAGTGGGTGACATCACTGATTATGTCATATATTGAAGAATCTGACCTCTTTTATTTACATTTCTAATTTTTTTTTCTGTTTCAACTCTTTTTACTCCCACAACTTTTTGTCCATCCATACATTTTATACTTTAAGAAATGACTTTTCCAAAACACAGAGATGAGTGTGAGAGTGTCAGGAGTGCTCTCCACCTTCATCAGTAAGCCCAGCGTTAACGTTTCTCCGCTCCCTTGAGCAAAAGCCAAAATGGGGGCACTTTTTAAAATGTGATTTTCTGGTAATTTTTAGTGGCATTGACACAAAAGACATATGTCCTGCTTTAGTCCTTGTCCTTGTGCTCATAGTGTGAAATGTTTGTCACTGGGACCTACAAGTTTTCATGTGTCAAGCTCTTATTCTACAGAAGTTCAGCAGGGGTTTCTCACACACTTGGAAAGAAAGAAGTAAACAAAGGACCTAATCAGAAACAAGCTGCTTCTGATTGGTGAATCCAGTTTCAGTATTTAGCTGTATAACCTTTCTGCAGACTGATATAGGTACACACATGTGAAAAACCTGGGATTTAGGTACTTTGATTAACTGATTCACTACACCTCTGTTTGTGTGTGTGTGTGTGTGTGTGGTGTATAAGCAGCCACCAATCAGAGACAACTTACTTTTAATTTGTGGGTTCAAATGGAGCTTTGTTCCAGTTTCTGCTCGACTGCATTTTAACAGACAGCTAATATGACTCTGGCCAGGGCAAAGAGACACACAACAACACACTCTCACACCTGCATCTGGCATGCCATTTTATTAGGTACAGTTCTGGCCAGTACCATTACATTTTTTTTAACTTAAAAAATAATGGTTATC
Organism: Archocentrus centrarchus; assembly: GCF_007364275.1. Classification (NCBI taxonomy): domain Eukaryota; kingdom Metazoa; phylum Chordata; class Actinopteri; order Cichliformes; family Cichlidae; genus Archocentrus; species Archocentrus centrarchus. The sequence continues at coordinate 40,628,455 of NC_044346.1, forward strand.
TGTCTCACCTGCATCAGAGACATTTTGTCTCAACTGTTTCAACATAGTCCCCACCTGCCTCCAGCATACTGTCTACACCCTCTCAGCCTATTTATTTTGACCAGATTATTCTAGTATTTAACTCAAGATGGGCAGCAGCGTTTTACATGTAGAAAGCAGCATTTTCACAACAGTGGTGTGCCCTGCCATGCACACAACTGTTGTTCATTGATCTACTGATGGTGAACTCACGAATGTCAACAGCCAGTGTTGCTTTGTGTACCTTTGTGACTTCCCTGACTATTATCTCGGGAATACTTTGGCCTATCAATGGTAGTCTTTGGGACTCCTCCCTGAGACACACACAAGGAATTTGGTGTCGTTACACCTCTTGGGGGTGCTGTAATTAACAAAAGTGCATTTTACAATACAACTTACTGGCAGATTTTAACACCTCTTCCTTGCTATTCTCATAACATTTTTCCTAGCAACTGTTGAATCTTGTTGCTTGGCTGCCTCATTGCTGCTTGCAGCTATATTTCATTTTGATTTTAATGCTAAAATTAAAAGTGTGTTAAGGACTGCTGAAAACTTTAATCTTCAATTGTTGCCTGTAAAGGTGGACATTGATCAGGAAGGACAAAGCTTTGGTGCACTATCCTCTTAGTTGGGACAACCCTATGAAAATAGTTTTTGGACATTTGCCCACAGTTTAAAGACAAAATTGCCAAATTGAAAAGAAATGAAAACAACTCAGGTTGTCTCCATCATTAGAGGCTCAGATGACCTGCAAAGTTTGGCTGAACAGTTGAATAGTGGAACACCCATCATATACACAAATACAATGAAAATTAAAACAAGATGTAAAAAATTAAGATAAAAAAAATGTAAAAGGACAAAGTTAAGTCACTCAATAATATGGTCTGTGCCCCAAAAACTACAGAATACTAATGATGTAAGATGGGTTACCAGGAAATTACTCAGTATTTAAAATTACTTAGTGTATAATTTGTGTCTCCTCTCCTAGAAAATACACAGAAATTAGGCAGGATTAAGCCACTACATAATACAGCCCGCAATTTTTTTTTTTTTGAAAGAGAGCTTTATTTGTCACATACATATACATGCAGTGAAATTCATTCTCTGCATTTAACCCATCACACACATGGAGTATGTAGTACACACAGCACAGCATGGAGCAGCCAAAGGGCGCCCGGGGAGCAACCTGGGGGGGGTGGGCTTGCTCAGGGACCCACAGTGATGCCAGCCCGAGGATTTGAACCAGGGTCCTCTCAGTGATGAACCCTCTTCTTCTCCCCTAGGCCACCACTAACCCTAACCCAATTTGAAATGTACAGAGTACTTACAATGTAAGACAGGGAAATACTGTTGGTTTTTCTTGAAAATTACCAGGAAATTATTATGCTGTACTTAAAATTTCTTAAGCTGTAATTAAAAATTACTTACACTTAAAATTTCTTACTGTATAATGTGTATCTCCTTTTCTGTAAAATACCCAGAAATTAGGCAGGATTAAGCCACAGTATGGCCAACACTTCAAAAAGTACAGGATACTTACAAAGTAAGTTGGGGAACTGTTGGTTTTTCCACTAAATTACCAGGAAATTACACACTACTTAATTTTACTTGCATTATAATTAGTTCGTTTCCTGTAAAAAACTGCCTTCTTACTTTCTTATTCTAGTGTACCTACTTTTATGTATTTTTAGGTAAATATAATTACATTGTAATTTCAACTAAAATATGTTGAAATTACACTTAAATATAGGGTACTTACACCCTTAGCTATAATATAAACTGTACTACATATGCCGGCCAGTCTCTAGCCACATACAAAAAATGTGATTAGGCGGAACAGCGATGTCCATCTTGGCCATTTTATTCAAGATGGTGGGACAGCATGGTGTCTTTCACATTCTGGTGTCTGCTCCTATGCATTTTTAATTGAATAATTTAATTAATTTTTAATTCTAAGTTTATGAGAACACAGCCATTTATTGGATGATGTAATTTCACACTATTCCATGTATAGTTATGAGTACAACATTATTTTTTTGTATTAAATACCTCAACGAATTACTTACTGTACCTTTAAGCAGACACAGATTTAACATGCTGTTTGTTAAATCTCCAAACAGTGTCCATTAATGTATTAAAACACATCTGCTTAATGATGCTTATTCTATTTGAAGTTCTTATATGACTGTGTGTTACTGTCAGATTGTATCAGCAGTGGAGTCAGAAGAGGATTGTTCACCGAGACCTCAAGGTACTAAAGGAGAAACAAACAAACAAAAAAAACTATATGTGTGAATGTGAGTGTGAAGGGTTATTCATCCAGGGTGTACCCTTCTAATCACCCCCGTGACAGCCCAGATTTGGGAGGCCTAATTTTTTAGGCCTCCCTTCTTCTGTCCAGTTTTCCTGAGCTGATACGAGCTGTTGATCTGTCCATCAACTTTTTTTCTGAATTCGCCAGTCCATGGTCATTTATAGTTGGAAGTCATCTGATAATTGATGTTCCTAAGCTGAGTTTTTTGAAACTTGATATGAGTATTCAATATGCTTGCAAAATGCTTCAGACAAATTTTTTATTTTCAATTTTTTATGTTTTTAAAATTTTGAAGATAAACAGTTCGAGACCCGGCCCCGGATAAGTGGAAGAAAATGGATGGATGGATGGAGATAAACAGTACATTCATGGTTAACTTCAGTGACTACTTCTCCCTTCTTTATTGGCTGAAGCTTTTGAAACTTGCGACAAGTATCCATTGGGCAAAACTTTACAAAATGCTACAGATGAATTTCTAATTTTTGACTTTTTTATTTTTTAAAAATTTTTGAAATTTTCAATTTGATGTGTAATTTCAGTTGCTACTCCTCTCTTATTTTGTTTGCCAATTCTTCATTAGGCAAATGTCCACAGAATGTTCCAGAAAGATTTTCAATTTTTTGACTTTTTGTTAATGTTGACAAAAATGTCTAGCTATGTCGTTACTATTTGATAACAAAAATAGCTGTACTCTGATCAGAAAAATACTCCTACAGCTTAGATGTTATGAACTGTCATGAGCAGCTTAGGCCATTTTAGATTTACATGTGCCAAAGCAATCATGTGCAGTCATGTGCTAACCCTAACCCTAACCCTTGTAATTTTTAGTACTTGATCAAACTGGGAAGCAGTGAAAGACTGGAAAAAATGGTTTCCGTTCAACGTATATTGTAGGTTTTGACTTTTACGTCTTCTGTAAATTTGAATTTTTCAAATTTCTTGCTGCATATTAAAATCTTCATGAAATGCACATCAGTGATTAACTTTAATTATTGTTCGTCCGTCATTTATCAGCCAGTTCTTTTTGCAACTTGGTATGAGTACTTATTGGGCAAAGCTCTACAAAGTGTTGCAGTTAATGTACCATTGCGCCTGGCTGAGAATTTCCGGTGTTAGCTACCGGAATGGTAGCTATTGCTATCATCACAGTTAGCTAGTGGCATGGCCATTAGCACTAGCACATGGCCGTGTGGTACAGAGGGGACCCCACTCAGTCCAATAGCGTCAGCCTGCGAAATTTTTCTTGCTAGAACCCTGCCAGAAATTATATATTAATGTTTATCTTTATTTTGGATGTCTTTCCCTTTCCATTGGTTGAATGGTGAATACATTTGTGTGCTGCAGTTCAAATGAAGAGCCTTCTAACAAATCTCCAAAGATGCCATAGACCCCAACTTTCTAAACATCCACTTGCACATGGACTCACTATTTCACAAGCACAATGAATGGATGAAAAACAAACTAAACATGAATGATGTTTGGCTAGGGAAGTTGTGCCTTTTGCTGTGCCTCTTGTTTGATCAGCTTCATTGACCTACAGACAAATTAGTTTCCATCCCAATATATCACATACTGTACAAGAAAAACATGACAGCAGAGCTCTATAGGCCAGCAGGTTCCTTGTTTTAAGGCGACATTACACACCATACGGAGGTATTCCAAGTTTTTGAGTAATAGCTCATTGGAAATCACCTTGTTGGTGCAAAAATACTATTTTATGCCTGTCAAACTTTGTTATCTTAAACATTTTTTGTAGATTGAGCTAAGAGTGATTCATATGTAAGTGGCTTAACAAATGAGAAAAAAAAAAAAAACTGTTAAGTAAAAATGGCCAGGTACAAAGACTGAACTGAAAATAAGTAAAAAAATCAGCCAATGTTCATAGAAAGACCTTCAGAAAGACCTTCAGAAAGCCTGGGAAACCACTTTAAAAAAATACAACAAAGTCTGATTCCTTGGAAGCAAAATATGAAGAAATGGGGGTGGCTCAAGACTTTTAAACAGTACTGTAGGATCATAAATTTTATGAGTGCACCTACATGAGTGCAGTTTTATTAATTAATGTGTTCAGAACAAATTATGCCACAACATTTGATGGAAATGAAAATAATCAACCTACAGAGGGATGAATTCAAAGATATCCTGAAAATCAAAGTGAAAAAATGATGCAGCAGGCTAGTCCATTTTGCTGAAATTTCATTGCAGCAACTCAAAATGGTCTTCAGTAGTTTGCATGTGCTTGTATGCATGCATGCCTGACAATGTTGGGACTCCTAATGTCCTAGTGTAACAAATGGTGTCCTGGGGGATCGCCTCCCAGATCTGGACCTGAGCTCCTGGACCTAACTGCTGGAGATTTAACATGAATGATGTTTGGCTAGGGAAGTTGTGCCTTCTACATTGGTGAAACCAAACAGCCTCTTCACAAACGAATGGCACAACATAGAAGAGCCACCTCGACAGGACAAGATTCAGACTGGTTCCCAAGAGTTTGCACCTTGGGTCCACAGTAAAAGGACATAGAGCTGACCAAATTCTATGGAGAGCACAGAACCACCTTTTGAGTGAAAGGATAAGACAGGTCCATTTCACCATAGATGCACTCCAGAACAAAATCCACCAGACTCAGCAGAAACTCTCATCACTCTTACCTCACACCATCGCAGAAGAAGTTTCTACATTTGTGGACAAAGCCCAGCTCGCACAACACATCAAAGGCAAGGAAAGACAACTACGTAAATTTCAAACTCTGCAAACCAAGGCATACCATTCATCTGTTAACAAACAGGACGACACGATAAGCAATGGAAACCAAGGAAAGTGGGTGAAGAACCTATCAGACAGGGTCCTCACCAAACCAGAAGAAAATGTGCTAGCCAAAGGACTCAACTTTGCCATAGCCCCACAACAGCTTCCTATAGTAGACCTCATCACAGCAACAGAAACCGCTATAAGAAATAACAAACTTTCTCATCCTGTAGCAGAACAGATCAGGATGAAAGTTTCAGCCACTCTCTCCAGTGCAAGACTTCCTCCATCCAACCTCACCATTCAGGAGAAGAAGGCCATCACAGCCCTAAGCAAGGATCAAAACATCACCATACTGCCAGCCGACAAGGGGAGGTGCACGGTTGTGCTGAATTCATCGGATTACCACAACAAAATTACTACACTCCTCAGTGACAACAATACTTATGAGGTCTTGAGACGTGATCCCACAAGCAACTACAAGAAAAAAGTTGTTTGCTGCCTGCAACAACTTGAAAAGGAAAAAGCCATTGACCGCCCCACTTACTACCGCCTGTACCCTGGAGAAGCCACTCCATGCATTTATGGACTCCCAAAGATCCACAAAGAAGGAGTCCCACTTCGACCCATTATCAGCAGTATAAACTCGGTCACCTACAACATTTCCAAACACCTCGCCACCATCTTATCACCGCTTGTTGGCATCACACCCCACCACATTGAAAACTCTACAGATTTTACTAACAAGGTCCAGAATCTTGTACTGGATCCAGATGAAACCATGGTGTCCTTTGATGTGGTTTCACTTTTCACTTGCATACCCACAACTGAGGCAGTGGAGACCGTCAGAAGACGACTACAGGAAGACGATTCCTTACTGAACAGAACCAGCCTCACCCCAGATCAGATTTGTGCACTTTTAGATCTCTGCCTCACCACAACATATTTTAAATACAATGATGGATTCTACAGACAGAAGCATGGATGTGTCATGGGCTCCCCAGTGTCTCCCATTGTAGCCAACCTTTACATGGAGGAAGTGGAAAGTAAAGCTCTTGGTTCTTTCAAAGGGATGGCACCTAGCCACTGGTACAGATATGTAGATGACACCTGGGTCAAAATCAAAACCCATGAAGTAGAAGCCTTCACTCGTCACATCAACTCAGTGGATAAATACATACGTTTTACCAGGGAGGACACCAGAGATAACAAGTTACCATTCCTGGACTGTGTGGTGCTTATCGAGGAAGATGGAAGCCTCAACATTGAAGTTTACCGGAAGCCCACACACACAGACCAGTATCTCCTCTTTGACTCCCACCACCCTCTGGAACACAAACTTGGGGTGATCAGGACCCTACAACACCGTGCGGAAAGTGTTCCCTCTAAGGCAGAAGGGAAGCATAAGGAACACACACACATTAAGAAAGCCCTCAAAACATGCGGTTACCCCAACTGGGCCTTCATCAAATCAGCTAAGATGCACAGGAATGAAGGCCAAACACAAACTACAGAGAATAGGAAGGACAAGAGGAACAACATTGTCATCCCATATGTGTCGGGCTTGTCAGAGAAACTCAGAAGAATTTTCTCCAAGCATGACATCTCAGTATACTTCAAACCAAGTCACACCCTAAGACAAAAACTGGTTCATCCCAAGGACAAACCCGCCAAACACAAGATCAGCGATGTAGTGTATGCTGTTCAGTGCAGTGAAGAGTGCTCGGACCTCTACATTGGTGAAACCAAACAGCCTCTTCACAAACGAATGGCACAACATAGAAGAGCCACCTCGACAGGACAAGATTCAGCAGTACATCTGCATCTGAAGGAAAAAGGGCACTCTTTTGAGGATGCCAATGTTCACATTTTGGACAGGGAAAACAGATGGTTTGAAAGAGGAGTGAAAGAAGCCATCTATGTCCACTGTGAACAACCATCATTGAACAGAGGAGGTGGATTACGTCACCAACTTTCCCCCGCTTACAGTGCTGTCCTGAGCTCCCTTCCCAGACGCCTCAACCCCCATTCACACCTTTGTTCCAGTGACCTCAATAGGCCACAGGAAACAATGGAGCGGAGTCCTAAATTGGTTTCAACTGAAACCACTGATTAAATATGACCCACGCCCCCTCCACACCTGGGCACATGTGTTCACGCACATGATCAATAGAGGGTCATAACCACCTCCAGGGGACTACGCCCACAGGGGTTTAAATACCTGGGTCTCTCCACCATTTGGTTGAGAACTGAAGAAGCCTTTCGGATGAGAGGTGAAACGTCTTCAAGAAACAAAAAGAAGTCCAGTCGCCTTTTTCAAGCTCCAGAGACTACTATGACCTGGATGACTGAGAATCTACACAGACATAAGTAATACACTGTAATACACTGTAAGTTTCAGCTCATTCTCAGGTGCTGGCAGGTTTCGTGGATCCTCAGGTTTGTCACAGAGGATTAAAGGCAGCCAGACTTTCAGTTTTATGTGTATAGTGCCAAATCACAACAGTCACCTCAAGGCTCTTTCCACAGAAGAGCTGAAGGCTCTGCATCCCATTCTACTCTTAAGTATCATAGGAACCACAAGTAAGCCAGCAGTCTGAAGTATAAACAGACTGCTCTTTGTTTAAATAGTGAATATAAGAAACTTGCTAATATAAGGTTTGTTTACAGTGAATATAAAGAAATCACGGGAACCTCCCCAGCAGTCTAGGCCTATAGCAGCATAACTAAGAGAGGCTTCAGGGTCACCTGATCCAGCAACTGTGTTCAGACCAGTATCATTTTATTTTACATTGTGATAACCCTGGGTCAGTTCAGTGCAGATTAAATGAAGCACTGTACTCGCAGATATTGAATATGGATGCACTGAAGCTCATCAGGATATTTATTTGGAATCTGTGGCTGAAAATAATCATTTTACTTAACTAGTAAGTCCAGAAGCTCATATTTCTGTCATAACATTGTTTAAATAGTGAACGCTTTCCTACGATATCCGCTAACATTTGCACAGAAAATTTAAGCTAGCGTCTCAAAGACGGCAAAACCCGCAATAATCTCTACAAATGCATCTCAGAGTTGGGATATCAGCGCTCTCTTACACCACATTAATCTAATTTCAAGTGCTTATTGAACTCACTGCCTTAATAATATCACTATATAAACGCTGTCCATTGAAATCCTCTTACCTGAACACTGCAGCATCCGCCGGAAGTCAGCGAGCATGGCTTCTGTAGTCCTTCGTCTGTAGTCCTTCATCCCTCTGTCAGTGATCCTCCGTTAGAACGATAACTACCTTCTCGACTGACTACGAGGTGCAGACGGCCCTTGCTGGCCCATATCTACAGGCCTGAAAACCGCTAATAAAGTCAGTAATTACCTGATAACATCCGAAGCGGGTGAACTAATGCAATTTACCTGGACAGCAACGGAAATACGCGTGACCATGGTTACGGCCGATGGGGGTCATGGGTACTGTAGTTCATTTATTTATTCATCGTTGGTTCATGGATTTAACACAGAGGAAAAACGGCTTCAGACCACAGAACTCAAAGAAAAAATTGGACACCGAATATAGCACTAACCATAAACACGTAAATATAAATTTAGACCTAAAAAGCCCCACAATTGTCATCGTTACAACCATAAGCAGCACCCCACATGAAATGAAACAAGGAGAAATTCATGTCAAAAGGAAAAGTGGCGGTTAAGGATCGCAATTAAAGGCATAATTCAGCTTCTGAGCTTCCAGTTCAAAAGAAAAGGGGGGAAAAGGGGGGGACAGGGGCAAAAAAAAAAACCAAAACTATACTGCAGCTTAGAAGCCGTGCTCAGAGGCACGAACTTTATCCCACTGCATTTCAGGCAGGTTAGAAGTCGTGCCGAGTAACACGAAAAAAAGAGGGAATTCGTGTTCATGAGCACGAATCAATAGATTAAATTTCGTGACTACTGCACGAACTGCCGTGAGACCGGGTTGGCTCAGCGCAGCACCGCTTCTTTTTTAACCTACTGTATTTATTTACTTATTTAGTTAAAAGATGAAGTGAAACAAAGGAATCTTTTGGTGATTCGCAATGGAAATGTGTAAAAGGTCATACTGAAAAAAATTTTAGGCATCTATTTTAGGTTTTCAAAATTTGATACTTCACCAAAACTTTTTTGAATCACAGAACTCAACGTTTTTGTTAAGAAGGCGCCACCTTTTGGTGACAGTCTACAATTGAGGGAAAGGGGTGTGTTCATGCTGGAAAGTAGATACGCCCAGGAGAAGGAGGGGGACTTCCAGCCCGACGACAGCCGGACGTCGGCCAGCTGGGAGCTGGACTTCAGCTGGCCGACGTCTGGCTGGATGCGGCAACATTAGGTGGCTGCATCTGTACTTGTGTACAATGACAATAAAGTTCTAGCTATTCTAATCTAAAGTTCATTCTATGACTTTATAATGCACTTCCACCAGATCTTTAATTTGTACTTTAAATACATTTGTGGTTTGAGCAGCTGAGTTGAGTATGTGGATTGTGGCCATGAAAACTTGCCAAATCTTCTCTGCCAATGCAAAACAGCTTACTCTACTACTGACTCTGGTTTGGTGTTGTTTATTGGATAGGATGATTGAAGTATGACAAAACAAGACATGTTGTTAACTTGATATTTTTTTTTATAGTTTTGTGGCATTATTTGTTTATTTTATTGACATTTGATTGTATATGTTTTTAAATTGGTGTACTAATTAATGTAAAGTGACCTTGAAAGTTTTGACAGGTGCCTGTAAGTAAAATGTATTATTAAAATGTATTACCAATGTAATCATGCTGTCTGTGTGTGGATGTGTGCTTGCATGCTTGTACAGGAGCTAAGAGAGCGTGTTCTTAGAGGAAAATACCGTATTCCTTTCTACATGTCAAGTGACTGTGAGAACCTGCTAAAGAAGCTGCTGGTCCTCAACCCAGGCAAACGAGGGAGCTTGCAGGTAAAATCAGCATCACACTTTGGAGAAGAGACCATACAACCTGTAAGTCTCAATATTAGTAGTTTCCAGTTGGAAACTACTCATTTATTGGGAAATGACTGCAAAGTTTTAATTTGTTATCAACAGCAGATCAACATTACACATTATAACACATAACATATCAGGAAACCCACTTCAGATCAGTCATGCAGCTTTAACAAAGAAAACGATTAATAATAATTATCATTGTTGCCACCAGTTCTGAACAGCTGTTTGTCTGACTCCCAGCAAATCATGAAAGATCGATGGATGAACATCGGCTATGAAGTAGACGAGTTGAAACCATACACCGAACCTGAAGAAGACCTCAACAACCCCACACGCATTGGTACATTCCTTTAATTTATTTGGCAAAGTTCAATATACCACTCTTTTTCCTGCATGGGAACAATACCTCATGATATCAAATAAGTCATAATCTGCCAACTGTTTGCCAACACAGTGCAGAGCAGCTACCTAAACAATGCTCCTAGTGAGGTAGATTATTTTGTCAATAGTTTTACATCCTCACTGCGTACGACTTTGGATACTGTGGCTCCTCTGAAGAGGAAAGTCTCAAATTCAAAGTGCCTGACTCCGTGGTATAATTCACAAATGCGCAGCTTAAAGCAGATAACCCATAAGCTGGAGAGGAAATGGCATCTTACTAATTTAGAAGATCTTCATTTAGCTTGGAAAAAGAGTTTATTGTTCTATATAAAAGCCCTCCGTAAAGCTAGGACATCTTGGATGGATGGATGGCTGGATGGATGGATGGAGAGAAAAAATTATTTATAACCCTCTCAAATCTCTGAATTAACTTTAGTAGTTACTTCCTCCAAACCATCAACATGTTTATTAGATCCAATTCCTACTAGACTGCTCAAAGAAGTCCTACCATTAATGAATGCTTCAATCTTAAATGTGATTTATTAGTGTCTTTATTAGTTGGCTATCTACCGCAGGCTTTTAAGGTGGCAGTAATTAAACCACTACTTAAAAAGCCATCACTTGACCCAGCTGTCTTAGCTAATTATAGGCCAATCTCCAACCTTCCTTTTCTCTCAAAGATTCTTGAAAGAATAGTAACTAATAGTAACTAACTGATCATCTGCAGAGGAACGGTTTATTTGAAGAGTTTCAGTCAGGTTTCAGAATTAATCACAGTACAAAAACAGCATTAGTGAAGGTTACAAATGATCTTCTTATGGCCTCTGACATTGGACTCATCTCTGTGCTTGTCCTGTGCAGCTTTTGATTCTGTCATGGTCGCCGGGCAGGTTGGACCCAAGTAGCAAACATGGCAGTTACTGATAACAATGGATTATTTATAGTTCAGTTAGCAAAGCCAAGGAAGCGTTGTAGTTCCTTTCTAGTGGGCAGGACAGGCCATTCCAACACTGCCTTAACCTTAACTGTCTCCGCTTTCACCTGACCATTCTCAATAATGTAACCCAGAAAATGGATCTTGTCAGAGTGGAACTCACCCTTTTCAGGTTTAACAGTTTGTTTTCAAGCGTACGTGTTTGTGATGGTCTTTGAGGCTCCTGGAAAAAAAATCTGAATATTGTCAAGATAAACAAAAACAAATTGTTCAAAAGGTCCCGCAGGGCGTCATTAATGAGGTTCTGGAAGACTGCTGGTGTGTTGGTTAAGCCAAAGGGCATCATTAAATATTCAAAGTGTCCAAGGGGCATATTAAAAGTGGTCTTCCACTCATCCCCCTCTCTAATCTGAACCAAATGATATGCATTACGGAGGTCAAGCTCGGAAAACACTGTGGCCTTATGGAGAGGGTCGAAAGCTGAACTCAGAAGAGGGAGAGGATACTTGTTTTTAATGGTAATTTGGTTTAGACCCCAATAATTGATGCAAGGCCATAGCGACTTGTCCTTTTATCCCTCTTTCTCCCACTGGTGAGAAAGAGGGATGAATGATGCCAGCACTTAACGAGTCTTTTATATAGGTTTTCATAGCCTGTGCTCTGGCCCTGAGAGCTGATACAGGCAGCTGGAGGGCAGTAAGCGCCAGGGAGGAGAATAATAGTGCAGTCATATGGTCGGTGATGTGGAAGGGACAGGGCACTAGATTTACTAAACACAGGTGTGAGGTCATGATATTCGGCGGGTACAAAGGCCAAATCAGGTGCTTCAACTAGTGGAGAGGACTTAACAGGGGGAGCAGGTAGAATGGCTGATCCTAAGCAGTGGGATGAGCAAAAAAATGCTTCAGCTGATGATGCTGCATTGTTGCTAGTCAGTGTGGGGATTATGGGTGATAAACCAGGGGAAAACCAGGATCAGGGGATTTTTCAGGGCAGTCAAAAACAAAAAAACATTATAGATTCTCTGTGATTGCCAGACAGGATAAGGGAAACTGGAACGGTACAGCGACTGATAAATGGGAGCTTAAGACCATTTAATGCAATAACCGATATGGGTGACTCGAGCGGAATGGTGGGAATGTTTAATTGCTTGATGATTTGGGAGTTGTCACGGCCCCTCCTCTGACCTGCAGGGGCGGTGCCTCCTGCAGGGGCAATGCCTCCTGCAGGCAAAAGTGTGCCTTGAGTAATTAGAACCACCTGGGCTCAGTAATTTAAGCAGCACTCTACTAACCATTCTCCCCTCTCAGCTCCTCCAGGTAACCTTGGTTTGTCTTTTGTTTTAGTTTGGTTTTGGGTTGCAATATTCATCCAGATTGCCACATACATGTCCACTCACTTATACACTGCATGGACTGGACACACTTACATATTCACTTCCCATATGTATCTTTCTTTTTGATTTGTATATTTTTCAATAAAACTAATCTGATTGGCCTGTACCTTTACCTCCCCTTATTCTTTGTTATGGGCCATGAGCCAGCCTGTGACAGTGTCCAGCAAATTTTGTTCAGTGCCTGTAAAGGAAAGTCTACCTGGTCAAAACTGAGTGTGGCTTTAAGCCACAATATTCCTGTAGTTATTAGCGGGTATAATTTTTTGGCCAGGCCAGACAGGCTGCCATGAAATGCGCCAACACCGCACAATACATACAGAGTCATACTGCCATTCAGTGTTGACGTTCCTCCAGGTTTAACTTAGCCCAGCCCAATTACATAGGTTCCCCCAGAGGATCCTCAGGTGGGCTGAGTGCTGTCTCCCCGACTGACCCAGAGGAGTGATCACAGGGCGAGCTAGGCTGCAAGACCTGGGGCTGAGACTGCCAAGATTTAAAATTACATTCACGGGCACATTCGCATAGGTAATTATCAATCCTAATAGCGAGATCAATAAGCTCCCCTAAGGTATTAGCTTCATCTTGAGTAGCCAGCTCATCTTTGATAGAATCCCCTAAGGCTTGGTAGAAAAGTAGGGGTTTATTATCCCAACCTGACTCCGTGGCTAGAACGCTGAACTTGATAGAGAACTCCGCCACAGATATCATTCTCTGGCTTCGCAAAAAGAGCCAGCGAGCCACCGGATCCTCCCTGAGGGGATGATTGAAGATGGCCCCGAAATCATGGACAAAATGGTCAAAAGAAACGGACTCAGTCGGGTTCGAGTAGAGATAAGCCCAAGCCCAATCATGGCGAAAACTGACAAAGTGTGATATCTTAATAAAATAACTCGTGAACCTCCCTGGGGCGCAATTAAACAGGAAGGAAAGCTGAAGCAGGCAATCTATAAAATGGCCCAGCTCACCCTGAAACGGCCAGGAGAGGAGAACTGTGGCAACCATCAACTCTGGAGAGAATGAGAAAATGAGGGGCGGATCAGCTGGTGCTGCGGTTTCAGTGTCCAAGGCAGCGGCAGGTGAATGTGAGAGCTTAGAGATAAAACAATTTGTAAAGAATGCCCAAATTGTTCAATTTGCTGAGAAACTTGTGAGGCAGAAAATGCTTGGTCGTGCTTACCTAAGATATTATTAGATATTATTAGAAAACACTGCATTTTTTGATTGCTTTGCAGATGATACCCAGCTTTATAGTACCATATCACCCTATAATAGAGCACTTTGCTCTCCGACTGCTGGTTTATGTGAGGTTCCTAGGAATGGGAGGCAGAGCCTTCAGCTTTCAGGCCCCTCTTCTGTGGAACCAGCTCCCAGCTTGGATTCAGGAGACAGACACCCTCTCTATTTTTAAGATTAGACTTAAAGCTTTCCTGTTTGATCAAACTTATAGTTAGGGCTGGATGAGGTGACCCTGACCCATCCCTTAGTTATGCTGCCGTATATTACAACATGCACATGGTTGAAGCTATTTTCCGTCAGCCACAGGGACGCTCTTTTGGGATTGTTAGTGGATCTAAGAGTCACCCAACTATCTAAGCAGACCTACTAAAAGAGAAGCATTAAACACTGTCTCTGTATTGAAATGGTTAATATAGTTATTAACTAAAAACTGTAGATTTTTTCATATAAAAATTTAGGTCTCTTAATAAGGTCAGTAGTATTTCTCCAATGTTGCCAGTGTCTGAGTGATAATTAAGATAAAGTGATTGTACTCTTGCCTCCAGTATTTACTGATAATTAGCAGGTGTTAGCATACTGACATGCTAAACTAAAATGAGATAATGAGGAATACTTTATTTAGCCCATATTTACTGAGTTTCATACTGAATTTCCCCATCATGGGCCTAATAAAGGGATTCTTATCTTACAGATTTCTTATTTTGGAAATTCTTTTGTTACAGTAGTCGAAATGATGGTGTATTACTACTACTAGTACTAGTCTGTGTAGATTCTCAGTCATCCAGGTCATAGTAGTAAAAAGGCGACTAGACTTCTTTTTGTTTCTTGAAGACGGATGAGAGGTGAAACGTCTTCAAGAAACAAAAAGAAGTCCAGTCGCCTTTTTCAAGCTCCAGACTACTACTAGTACTACTACTATTACAACAACAACAAATAGTAATAATAATAATAATAATAAAAGTAATAATAATAATAATCACCAAATTATTATCTGGCAGATGATTCTCTGGCAGACAGATATGTTATAGCATGTGGCATGAAAAATTTTGTGCATCTGTTCTTGTGACATTGGGGCTGAATCAGTGCTGTGCTGCCTGTGTAGCAAGTGGTACAGAGTGTGATCAGGATTATCCATGATGGATAACAATTTGTTTAGTGAGCTGCAGTGCAGCTTCACAAGTGTTCAATTACAGAACCTGTCATGGTCCTCGGCCGTGTGCTCAGTGTTTTGTGTTTTATTCTTGTAGGTTCTGTTTTCCTTGAGTTCTGTTATCTACCTAGTTTGCTTTGGTTTTGATTATTCATCTTAGTTTCCTGTCTTATTAGTTATTGTTTACATTTTGATTTCCTAGTTCCCTTTGTTCCGGTCTCCCCTGCGTCTCTGTGTTCTAGTGTCTGTCCTGTCCCTCTGTCATATCTCTAGTCTGCGGTGTTTATTCCCAGTGTTGTGTCTAATCTGCGTCTCTGTCCCATGTCTGTGTTTCCTGTTTTACTTTGATAGTCCTTTGTTACTTGTGCTTTGTGTTTAGTTTTGCTTCCCCTTGTCTCATTTGGTTTACTATGTTCAGCTGTGCCTCTCACCTGTTGCCTGTTCCCTGATTATCTTGTGTGTGTATTTAAGTCCTCAGTCTGTGTCTGTTCCTTGTGTTGTCGTCAACGATCCCCCCCCCCCCCCCCCCCCCCCCCCCCGCTGTGTATGTCTCCCAGTTTCATGTTTCCATCAGTTTTCGTTCTGGCACCTGTCCAGCCCAGTTTATATTGTATTTCATGTCTCTGGTCATTCCAACAATAAACTACCCTTTAAGTTCAAGTTCAGTCTGTGAGTCCTGCATTTTGGGTCAAAGGTCACCTCCCACACATTGCAGCTATGACAGAACTAGTCTTCCTGATGAGTTTATTCAGTCTGTTGATGTCACCAGCTGATGCTTCTCCCCCAGCAGACCGCAGTTATAAGTACACTGAACTCCCCACAACTGACTGAAAATTTTTTACTGCTCACAAGATATTGAATCTGATGAAAACTTGCACCTGCTATTAGCAAGTACAATAGCAAGAAGGCTGTTATAGTTCACTAATCAAATATTTTCAAACAATAAAAACTCAAATGAAATGACCAAACTCACTCTGGAAACTAACTGAACATGAGCTGAAAACTATAAACAAAAACGTGAAATAAACAAAAATTACACAGTAGTGTTAGCAGTTCAGATGATCCAGGATCTCTTCTAGAATAACACAAACCTGTTTTTAGCTCAGCTGTTTTAGCCATGGCAGCAGCGGTGTCTGTTCCACAAAAAAATTGACATTGGCCATAACTTGAGAAGAATGTGACTTAGGATATTCAGATTCACACCATAGATGCATACTGTTCAAGCTAGACCCATCAAACTTCACACACATGTTCAGTGACTTTACTATAACAGCACTTTTTTTTTTTTTGGACCAACCAGAGCTGATGGGAACAATGGGCTTCTCTCAGGAGGAAATAAGGATGGCACTGGATGGTCAAAAATACAATGAGGTGATGGCGACATATCTGCTGCTGGGGAGGAAAGCTGCTGAGGTTTGTTTCATGACAGAAACTGTCAATTCTTCATGGTCTGACTCATGTCCCTAAATTTCACCTTCCATCCAGTCTGTAAATGAACAGTTCTCCTACTCAGAAGAATTCTCTGTTGTATCTCTTGTCACCAGTTCGAAGTCTCCACTGAGTCTTTCTCCAGCAGTAACCTTCTTCCAAGGTCACGACCCATCAGTGACATCAACGGCTCCAGTCAGTCCCCTGCCCACTCTCGCAGTGTATCAACCACTCAGAAGCAGCGGCGTTTTAGTGACTACGGTGAGTTTATTTTACATCAGAAACAGGAAAGAACACAACACATCATAGTACATATAGGGCCCTGAGGGGCAGGTGTGTCACACAGTGGTTAATGGGTGGCACTGCTGAGGTGGCCCCACTTGTCTGTTCACTGCTGCCTGCTCCTCAATTTTATTTACATTTTAGACATGGAGGGCCTTGGGGGCGGGGGGCAGTGTGGATCGGTGCTGTTATTCAGTGCTCATATTACATCTGTCCCTCCAATTTTAATAGTACTGTAGCTTTCACACAGCCATACACATTCTTCTCATTACATACACTCACATCACCCCAAACACATTGAGTGGGAGGAGGGGGTGGGCAGGTCTTCTCACACCCCAGTTTCATGCACCCTGCCTGGGGTAGAGACTGGCTCGTTGTTCGGGGCTGGGTTGGCTGCTTCCCTGGGCTGCCGCTGGCTCTGTGCTGGTACCCGCTCTCCCACACTAGGTGTCCAGGTATGTCCGTGTGTGTGTGCATGAGTGAGCAACTGGTGCGCGTGCACGTGTGTGTGTGTGTGCGTGTGTGTGTGCGCGTGTGTGTGTGCGCGTGTGTGTGGACAGCTGGGCCTGGGTCTGTGGCTTAATGAGCCTTGGCACCTGTGGGACACGGTTGTAGAGGGCGGGAGTTACCCTTCCCTACCGCTCCACGCTGCTCCCTACTGATTGTCACTACCGCCCCTGGGGTGTGGGTGCCCGTGGATCCCGGGTTGCGCGGCCGGATGTCTTGGCGTGGTTTTTGACCTGCTCCCTTGGCGGCTGTGGCCTGGGGGTGGCTTGGACCTCTTTGGCGTGGGGGGGGCTCTGCCCGGTGTTGGCTGTTCTCGGGCACTTGGGGCCTCGGGGGCCGCATGCTCGGCTCATGCTGGGGGTGCTGGCCTGCGGGGGTGGGGTGGGGGCTGTTCATCGCCTCTGACTTTCTGGACTCTTGCCCTTTGGCCATGGGGGCTCTGTCTGTGGTCTCCCTCCTTCCTCCTCTGGGGTGTGCACACAGTTACCATCAAGATGTGTGGCCTCAGGTCTTCTGAGCTCCTAGTGGGCTGTGGATGGCCTGGGTCCCCTGGGTCCTTCCCTATTCGCCTCTGTATTGCAGGAGGCATGGTTGCAGTTTCTTGTCCTCGTCATTGAGTACGTTGCATGACAGAGGTGCATACACACACACATTACTGCAAACAACAAAATTGTGTGTATGTGTGTATATGTATAGATGTGTGTATTGGTGTATATCTACTTTTCTTCGATCATTTTTTTCCCCTTTCTTCCCTTTGCCCCCCCCCCCCCTTTCTCTCTCTTTTTTTTCTTTCCCTCTTGTTCTTGCCCCTTCCTTGTTGCCTGTTAGGCCTGGCATAAATAACTAAATGAAAAAATAAATAAACAAAAATACAAACATTAAAAAGAATAGCCTATAGAAAACTTATAGAGCTGTTCTTGTAAAAGCAAATATGTTTGGTACAACAGTGCATTCAGATCATTATTCCAATTGCAAAAAATGCCAGACATGACAGGCTTAAAGAGGAAAAAAAAAAAGAAGAAACAGGAAAGAAAAAAGAAACATGAAGACAGTTTGGTCTGTTTGCATTTCATTTTTTCTTTCAGCTTGTGATGCACATCTATCATGAATGCGGTTTATTAAACAGCCTTTGGGCCTCTAATTCAGGAATCTGCTCTTCCTAACTAAGTGTTTTTAAGTTGTTGCTTGGATCAATTAGCATGCATTCTGTGTTTTTTATATTTAGTGGCACCCTCTATACCACCACCTGTCTCCTACACCAAGCACACTCATGCCAGCAGCGTAGAGAGTGACAGAAGGGAAGAACCAGCCTCACCCATCGGAGCTCAGGACCGCAGGAAGTCAGCCGCAGCTTTGGGGGTGAGATTCAGAATTTGCCATATTTTGTTATAAAGCAGGTCTTTGAATGGGTACCAGATATAAATTGGGGTCGAAGGTCAAAAAGCATTTTTTTTTTTCATTTTCCTTTGGACCCTATGCATTCTCTTATCAGTAAATGCACAAATAAATATGCACCATCTTGAAATTAGTAACGCCAGCTATTTCAAGCAATTTGATTCAATTTTATTTGTATAGCACAAAATCACAACAAACAGCTGCCTTAAGGCACTTTGCATTGCAAGGTAAAGACCCTACAATAATTGAAGAGAAAACCCAAGAGTCAAAACGACCCCCTATTAGCAAGCATGTGGTGACAGTGGGAAGGAAAAACTCCCTTTTAACAAGAGAAACCTCCGGCAGAACCAGGCTCAGGGAGGGGCAGTCATGTGCCACGACCAGGAGGGCAGAGGGGAGAGACAGGACAAAAGACATGCTGTGGAAGAGAGCCAGAGATGATAATAATTTATTAAATATAGAGTGGTGTAAAACTAAGGGATGGTTCAGGGTCACCTGATCCAGCTCTAACTATAAGCTTGATCAAAAAGGAAAGTTTTAAGACTTATCTTAAAAATAGAGAGGGTGTCTGTCTCCTGAATTCAAACTAGGAGCTGGTTCCACAGAAGAGGGGCCTGAAAGCCGAAGGCTCTGCCTCCCATTCTGCTCTTAGTATCCTAGTGCTCTACTGGGGTGATATGGTGCTATGAGGTCTTTAAGATAAGATGGGGCCTGATTATTCAAGACCTTGTATGTGAGGAGAAGGATTTTAAATTCTATTCTCGATTTAACAGGGAGCCAATGAAAAGAAGTACTCTAGCTGGAGCATTTTGGATCAGCTGAAGGCTTTTCAGGGAGCTTTTAGGATAATAATAATTAATTACAAGAATCCAGCCTAGAAGTAATAAATGCATGAATTATGGGACCTTATGGTCCCATATCACCCCAATAGAGCACTTCTCTCTCAGACTGCTGGCTTACTTGTGGTTCCTAGGATACTTAAGAGTAGAATGGGAGGCAGAGCCTTCAGCTTTCAGGCGCCTCTTCTGTGTAACCAGCTTCCAGCTTGGATTCAGGAGACAGACACCCTCTCTATTTTTAAGATTAGGCTTAAAACTTTCCTTTATGATAAAGCTTATAGTTAGGGCTGGATCAGGTGACCCTGAACCATCCCTTAGTTATGCTGCTATAGGCCTAGTCTGCTGGGGGGTTCACATAATGCACTGTTTCTTCTCATTCACCTTATTTACTTTGTTTATACTCCACTCTGCATTTAATCATTAATTGATATTAATCTCTGGCTCTCTTCCACAGCATGTCTTTCTCTCCCCTCAGCCCAACTGGTTGCGGCAGATGACTGCCCCTCTCTGAGCCTGGTTCTGCTGGAGGTTTCTTCCTGTTAAAAGGGAGTTTTTCCTTTCCACTGTTGCCAAGTGCTGCTCATAGGGGGTCGTTTTAACAGTTGGGTTTTCTCTGTATTATTGTAGGGTCTTTACCCACAGTACAAAGTGCCTTGAGGCGACAGATTGTGGTAATTTGGCGCTATATAAATAAAATTGAATTGAATTGAATTTGATGCTCATTTAAACTCACCTATGGCAAGTAACAGGTGTGGGCAATATAAAAATCACACCTGAAACCAGATATAAAGGAGAGAAGTTGACTCAGTTTTTGCACTGTGTGCCACACTAAATATGGAGAACAGAAAGAGGTAACAAGTCCATTTCCAGAGATCTTGATGGTCCTTTGTCCAGGATTCGCAACATAATCATAAAGTTTACAGCCCATGGCACTGTAGCTAATCTTGGACATGGACAGAAGAGAAAAATTGATGAAAGGTTGCAACACAGAATAGTCCGGATGGTGGATAAGCAGCCCCAATCAAGTTCTAAAGAAATTCAAGCTGGCCTGCAGACTCAGGGTGCATCAGTGTCACCGTGAACTATCCTTCAACATTTGAATGAAAGGAAATGCTATGGCAGAAGACCCAGGAGGACCCCACTGCTGACACAGAGACATAAAATGCTAGATGGCAGTTTGCCAAAATGTATGTGAGTAGGCCAAAATCCTTCTGGGACAATGTCTTTTCCACTGATGAGACCAAGATAGAACTTTTTGGTAAAGCACGTTCTACTGATCCGTGGCAGTGGCGCAGTGGGTAGGTGCTCACCTTGTAGCCGGAAGGTTGCAGGTTCGAACCCTTGTCCCTGCGCTGCGTTGTGTCCTTGGGCAAGATACTTAAACCACATTGCCTAACGGTAGTACCGGTCTCTGGCTGCATGACTGCAGATGCTTGTTTCTGGATGAGTGATCTGGAACAATCATTTCGTTGTGTGCCAATGACAATGAGTTGAATCTAATCTAATCTACTGCTTACCGAAAAAAGAATGAGGCCTACAAAGAAAAGAACACAGTGCCTACAGTCAAATATGGCAGAGATTCAAAGATTTTTGGGTGATTTTGCTGCCTCTGGTGCTGGATTCCTTGACTGTGTGCAAGGCATCATGAAATCTGAAGATTACCAAAGTGTCACGTTTCGCTGGTGCAGGCAAGGCGGAGGACCCCAGTGCAGGTCTCAGAGGCAAAGCTTATTTTAGCTTGGAACTTTAATTAATAAGTCTGGACAGGTGCCAGCAGTACATGTAACTAAACTTGAACATAAACATAAGCATAACTATGGACATAAGACAAGAACATAGCATGAAACATAAAGCACGCAGCTGGGCAGTGAAGACAACACTAACCCTCGGACGACAAGGACACGACCAAGAACAAAGCAAACCCAGGGGCTTAAATACATACAGAAGGTACTGGTGGGTAACAAGAAACAGCTGGGGAACACAGGGCACAGGTGAACAGAATCTACCTAATAAACAAGGGAAGCAAAACTAGACAGGACACACAGGGAGTACTAAACTATCAAACTAAAAACAGGAAGTAAACAAAGACACCAATGCAGACTTAACAGACTGACAAAAGGAGTGAGAACATGACCAACTAAACCAGACCTGGGACAAAGGAGAGACACTAAGAAACACAGAACTAAACCAAAGGGAACCTAAATACAAGAGGGTCATGACTTACACACACACGGGAGTATAGGGAAAACAGAACATGAGAAACCAAAACAGAAAACAAAGAAACTAAGATTCAAATACTAAACTATAACCAAAACTAGAAATAGAACAGAACTTCACAATTAGAAACCAAAACACTGGGCCACCGGCCCAGGATCATGACAGTACCCCCCCCTCAAGGGCCGGCTCCAGACGGCCCAAAACCCGAAAACAAAAAGCCACACCAGGGCGGGCGGCGGGGGACCAGGACGGAGGGCTCGAGACAAAAACAAAACAAAATCCCAAGGAGCAACAATGTCCAAAAAACAAACCAGGAACGAAACAGAAGGCGGCAGCACACGGCTGGAAAAAAGTCCAAACAAAAAGAAAACACAAGTCTGGAGGCCGACCGCGTTCCCAGCGGCGGTGGAGAGGACGAAGGCGAGCAGGAGGCCGACCGCGCTCCCAGCGGCGGTGGAGAGGACGAAGGCGAGCAGGGGGCCGACCTCGCTCCCAGCGGCGGCGACGAGGACGAAGACGAGCAGGAGGCCGACCGCGCTCCCAGCGGCGGCGACGAGGACGAAGACGAGCAGGAGGCCGACCGCGCTCCCAGCGGCGGCGACGAGGACGAGGACGAAGACGAGCAGGAGGCCGACCGCGCTCCCAGCGGCGGCGATGAGGACGAAGACGAGCAGGAGGCCGACCGCGCTCCCAGCGGCGGCAACGAGGACGAAGGTGAGCAGGCTCAAGGTACTCAAAAGGCTCCAGACACTTGAAAGGCTCAGAAACACTAGAAGAGCCAGGGAACTAAAAGGAGCCAGGAAACTCGAAAGAGCCATGCTGCCGAACAGGAGGCCGACCGCGCTCCCAGCGGCGGCGACGAGACAGGACAGGAGGCTCGGACAGAGCGTGACTTTCCAGCACGGGTTCTGGCTGAGCAGCACACACAGGCTCTGGTGCAGGACCCTCTGGCTCAGGGCGCTCGGGCTGAGCGGAACCCTCCGGACGCTCGGACTGAGCGGGACGCACGGGCTCTGGCGCAGGACCCTCAGGACTCTCAGGACGCTCGGACTGAGCGGGACGCACGGGCTCTGGCGCAGGACCCTCAGGACTCTCAGGCCGCTCGGACTGAGCGGGACGCACGGGCTCTGGCGCAGGACCCTCAGGACTCTCAGGACGCTCGGACTGAGCGGGACGCACGGGCTCTGGCGCAGGACCCTCAGGACTCTCAGGACGCTCGGACTGAGCGGGACGCACGGGCTCTGGCGCAGGACCCTCAGGACTCTCCGGCGGCTCGGACTGAGCGAGACTCCCTGGCTGCATTGCAGGGCACGCAGCCATCTCCTCCGACGACTGGGGCTGCTTTGCAGATGGATCGGGTGAGTCTGATGGTGGTGGTGAAGACAGATGAAGTGCAGGTGCAGGCTGAGGCAGAGCAGAGGAGGGAACTAAGGGAGTGACCAAAGGGACCGAAGGGGAAGGAGCTGAGGTGATAGGAGGGAGTGAGGGGACTAAAGGAACCAAAACTGAAGGGACCGAAGCTAAGGGAAGTGGAGCTGAGGGCGCTAAAGGAACTGAAGCTGATGCTGAGGGAGCTGGGACCAAAGGGACTGGGACTGAGGCTGCAGGGGTAACCAAAACTAAAAGAGCTGACTGAGTGGGAGGCAGAGCTACAGGGGTTGACTGAGAGCTGGGGAGAGCGGAGGCTGGAGCTACAGCTGACTGGGATAGAGCGGAGGCTGGAGCTACAGCTGACTGGGATAGAGCGGAGGCTGGAGCTACAGCTGACTGGGATAGAGCGGAGGCTGGAGCTACAGCTGACTGGGATAGAGCAGAGGCTGGAGCTACAGCTGACTGGGATAGAGGGAGAGCCACAGAGGCTGACTGAGTCCCTGCTGCTGCAGCTAACGCTGAAAGCTGATACAAAGGCTTGGACCTAGCTGCCCCCACCCGAGGAACAGGAACGGGTGCAGAGGTCAGCCCGTCCGTGGCTGCCCCCACCCGCGGAACAGGAACGGGTGCAGAGGTCAGCCCGTCCGTGGCTGCCCCCACCCGCGGAACAGGTACGGGTGCAGGGGAAGCTGGAGCTAAGGGAGCAGGGCGAGCAGAGGGAGCTGGAGCTAAGGGAGCAGGGCGAGCAGAGGGAGCTGGAGCTAAGGGAGCAGGGCAAGCAGAGGGAGCTGGAGCTAGGGGAGCAGGGCGAGCAGAGGGAGCTGGAGCTAGGGGAGTGAAAGGGACCTGAACAGGGACTGAGGCTAAAGCAAAGGGAGCAGGAGCTGTGGGTGCTGAAGCTAATGGCTCTAGGCGCAGACGTGGGGCTGCTGCAGGCTGTTGGCGTGGAGGCTCTGAGACGGGCTGCTGTGGAGGCTGGCGGCGAGGGGCTGCTGCAGGCTGCTGTGGAGGCAGACGGCGAGGGACTGCAGCTGGCGGCTGTGAAGGCGTGATCCGCTCGATCCGCTCCGGTGGCGGTGAAAGCGTGGAGCAGGTAAGGTGATGGGTATCCGGAAGAAAGAGAGGTGATGCGGCAACAGCTTGAAGCAGGGAGGACAAATCCACCTCTTTAACAGGGTGGCCAACGCGAAACAGTTCGTATTGCAGATGGTCTCGGAGGGAAATGATTGAGTGAGCCAGGGAAGCTGTGGTAGGGCACTCCTGAAGCCAGGGCGTGGAGGAAATGAATCCACCGCAAAAGGTGAGTTGCATAAGTCTCTCACACTTGTCCGTGGCATTTAAAATTCGCAGAACATAGTCCATTAACTTAGGAACTACTTCCTTCACCTCCCTTAAAATTCCATTAGAGTCAGTTTTAGGAGGGGCATGCAAAACGTCTTTGTCTTTGGCTGACGTAGAGACAAAAAACGTGGGGCCTGAGTCTCCAGCCAGCTTGGAAAACTCACTTCCCTCTGTGGTCAAAGTATTGGGAATAGCTGTAGTAAACTCAGTCTTCGAATTAAGCAAAACAGCGGAGTTACTCACAAATTGCCCGGTGCCGCCACACATGGGTGAGTGAGCAGAATTGTCCTGATGCTGCACAGTCTGCGCAGTGACGCCGAGCTGTTGCTGTGCAGTGCTTATCGGTGTGGCAGCCGAAGGCTGCCGTTTCCCTCGTCGAACACCGCGCTTCTTTCTCCAAGAAGCAGGCGGAGGCTGCGACGAGGTGACAGACGGCATAATCCGCAGTGGCGGCGAAGAGACATAGCCACCCAATGTGATCGCCGTCGGAACGGGTGGAGGGGTTGCAGCTGTCGGCGCGATCAGCTGCCGTGGCGAGGCTTGGGCTCGATGCTGAGGTGGAGCATGACGTTGCTGGGCCTTTTGCCAGCTGGCCGGCCCGCCCAGGGCCAGACGAGTGCCGGTAAACTCAGATCGGCGCTCCGGGGTGAGCCAGGGCTTCCACCTGATCTGTTCATTGTGGTAATATTCTATCACCGTATTGCGCTCCTGAAGATCGTAGTCCGCGGGGTCCATCTCGGTTCGTGTCCTACTGTCACGTTTCGCTGGTGCAGGCAAGGCGGAGGACCCCAGTGCAGGACTCAGAGGCAAAGCTTATTTTAGCTTGGAACTTTAATTAATAAGTCTGGACAGGTGCCAGCAGTACATGTAACTAAACTTGAACATAAACATAAGCATAACTATGGACATAAGACAAGAACATAGCATGAAACATAAAGCACGCAGCTGGGCAGTGAAGACAACACTAACCCTCGGACGACAAGGACACGACCAAGAACAAAGCAAACCCAGGGGCTTAAATACATACAGAAGGTACTGGTGGGTAACAAGAAACAGCTGGGGAACACAGGGCACAGGTGAACAGAATCTACCTAATAAACAAGGGAAGCAAAACTAGACAGGACACACAGGGAGTACTAAACTATCAAACTAAAAACAGGAAGTAAACAAAGACACCAATGCAGACTTAACAGACTGACAAAAGGAGTGAGAACATGACCAACTAAACCAGACCTGGGACAAAGGAGAGACACTAAGAAACACAGAACTAAACCAAAGGGAACCTAAATACAAGAGGGTCATGACTTACACACACACGGGAGTATAGGGAAAACAGAACATGAGAAACCAAAACAGAAAACAAAGAAACTAAGATTCAAATACTAAACTATAACCAAAACTAGAAATAGAACAGAACTTCACAATTAGAAACCAAAACACTGGGCCACCGGCCCAGGATCATGACACAAAGGATTTTGGGTCGCAATGTAGGGCCCAGTGTCAGAAAGCTGGGTTTGCTTCCAAGGTCATGGGTCTTCCAGCAGGACAATGACCCCAAACATACTTCAAACAGCACAAAGAAATGGATGAAAACAAAGTGCAGGAGAGTTCTGAATGGGCCAGCGATGAGTCCGGATCTAAGTCACATTGAACACCTGTGGTGAGATCTTAGAATTGCTGTTGGGAGAAGGCACCCTTCAAATACAGTGGTCTGCAAAAGTTTGGGCACCCCTGATAATTTTCATGATTTTCCTTTATAAGTCATTGGTTGTTGGGATTAGCAATTCAGTTAAATATATCATATAGCAGATGAACACAGTGATATTTCAGAAATGAAATGAAGTTTATAGGATTTATAGACAGTGTGCAATAATTAAACAAAATTAGGCAGGTGCATAAGTTTGGGCACCCCAACAGAAAAATTACATCAATATTTTGTAGATCCTCCTTTTGGAGAAATAACAGCATCTAAATGCTTCCTATAGCTTCTAATCAGAGTTGGGAGTCTGGTTGAAGGTTTGATAGTTTCCGGGCATGGACAACCTGCTTTAAATCACACCTCAGATTTTCAATAATATTCAGGTCTGGGGGCCGTTCCAGAACGTTGTACTTGTTCCTCTGCATAAATGCCTTAGTAGATTCTGAGCAGTGTTTAGGGTCGTTGTCTTGTTGAAGTATCCAGCACCGCCGCAACTTGAACTTTGTCAAGTGGATACCAAGTGTTTGTCTTGGAATGCTGTGTTCTTTTTCGACCATGCATACCACTATTTGTTATGTCCAAATAACAAAATTTTAGTTTCATCAGTCCACACCACTTTATACCAAAATGAAGCTGGCTTGTCCAAATGTGCTTTAGCATACCTCAAGCTGAGAACACTCAGTACAAAAATAAAGAATAAATAAAGTCTGATAGAAAATTACTAAAATAGTCTACAACAAAAATCTCTAAACATTCATATACATTAGTAAAAAAAATTAATGATTATTGCATATTTATTGCATTTGTTAATATTTGCACATCAACATTATTGCACTTGTTTAATATAGGTGAATGAATAAAATGGTAACTAGTCTACTGTGGATCAGTGCTGGTTGTAGAGTCTGATAGCAACAGGAAGGAAGGACATACGATAGTGTTCTCTTACACACTTCGGATTAAGCAGTCGCTCACTGAAGGAGCTGCCCAGTGCTGCCACAGTCCCATGCATGGGATGGGTGTCGTTCCCCCGTATGGCTGCCAGTTTGGCTTGCATTCTCTTGTGTCCCACCACATGCACAGGGTCTAAATGACATCCCAAGTCAGAGCCAGCCCTGTTTATGATTTTATTCAGTCTCTTCCTTTTTACTGTTGTGATGCTGGTACCCCAGCAGACCACTCCATATAAAATGGCTGATGCCACCACTGAGCCATAAAAAGTCTTAAGGAGTTCCCCCTGTACTTCAAATGACCTCAGTTTCCTGAGTAGGTGAAGTCTACTCTGGCCTTTTTTGTACAGTGCCACAGTATTGTCAGTCCAGTCCATTTTGTTATTTATGTGAACACCCAGGTATTTGTAAGAGTCCCCACCCAGGTATTTGTTCCCTGCATATTCACTAATGGAGGGGGATGTCTGCGCCTACAGAAGTCCACCACCAGTTCTTTGGTCATCCCCGCATTAATCTGGAGGTGATTGCTCAAACACCAATCCACAAAGTCTAAGATCAGTCCTCTGTACTCACTGTTCTCATTGTTTGTGATGAGGCCGATGATCACAGAGTCATCTGAGAACTTCTGGAGATAACGTGACCATAAGCTGGTACAGGGTGAATAGGAATGGAGCCAGGACTGTTCATTGAGCGGCTCCTGTGCTGCTGAACACCATATTGGACACAGTCCCGAGCCCTCACATACTGTGGTTGGTTGGTTAGGTAGTCCAGAATCCAGTTTGACAAGTGACAACTGACTCCAACATATTCCATCTTGTCCCTCAGAATACTCGACCGAATGGTATTGAAAGCACTGGAGAAAACAAAAAAGGTGATTCTTACAGTGCTCCCTGGCTTTTCCAGCTGATATAGAGCTCTGTTCAGCAGATAGATAACAGCATCATCCACCCCGATTCCAGGCTGATACATTAATTGAAATCATAAAGCATCCCAACACCCTTCAGCCCTGCACAGCTTCCCAGTCCCATCTGTAACTTGAGAGCTATAAGAATCTAAGCTGGTGCAGTGAAGATGATTCATCTGAAATATGCAGTGTAATAAAAGGCAGCTTCAGACTACAGTGTGTACAAATGCAGTTTACATCTAATCTCAATTTGTTACTTGTGATCCATGACCTGTCATGGCTCCTGTTAACCACGCCTTGTGTTTCACGGGTGGGGCCTACTCCTGTTCTTGCCAGCTGGGTTACTCACCTGCTCTCCATCGGCCAATTTCCTGATCCCTTTTTAAGGAGAAGAAAAACCTTTAGTCAGCGCTGGACTGTACACTGCATCCAGTTAGTACTAAGCCTCTCTGTGTATCACTCCAACGTACTTCCCTGTTAACGATTTATTTTCCCCTCTCTGCACAGTATTCCGAGGACCACGCGAGTAGTTGAGTGACGGAGAGGAGAATCCATCGGAGGGTTGGAGTGATCCTGTTTCAGAGGCCATCAGCTGGATATACATCCCTGCAATATTTATTCTTGTCAATAAATCTGTTAATTCTCTTCAGTCTGCAGTTGAGTCTCATCCCTGCTGCAAACATGACATGACCAGCTCCCAATTTGGATTCAGGAGACAAACACCCCTCTCTATTTTTAATTAGGCTTAAAACTTTACTTTTTGATCAAGCTTATAGATGTGGCTGGATCACGTGATCCTGAACCCTCCCTTAGTTATGCTGCAATAGGCCTAGGCTGCTGGGGGGGTTCCCATGATGCACTGCGTTTCTTTTTCATTCACCTCTTTTCACTCTGTTTATACACCACTCTGCATTTAATCATTAATCTCTGACTCTCTTCCACAGTTTATTTATCTCCTGCTCTCTGATGGGGACAGTCGCATTCTCTCTCTCTCCTGCCTCTCTGCCCTCCCCCATCTCTCCTGCTTGCTGCTTGCTGTAAGAGTGTCTCTTACACACTGACCGAATAAGATTAAGAAGCAACATGGAACACCATTGATCGAATTTTCTCCACTATGAGATCGGGGAAAGGGGAGCCTGCGTGTCTGAGTGGAACAGACCCGGTCGGATACACACATATATATATGTATGTATATATATGTGTGTGTATATATATATATATATATATATATATATATATATATATATATATACACACATATATATATGTATGTATATATATGTGTGTATATATCAGTCAGTCAGTCAGTCAGAATACTTTATTGATCCCAAAGGGAAATTACTACTGTTACAGCTGCAACCGTTTCATTTAAACGAGTAAACCTAAAACACAATAACATACACTAAAGGCATAAAAGTATAAAGACTAAAGAGATATTTTGACTATATACACATCTAAATCTATACACATATGAAAATTGTGAGTGCAAAAATTTTTAAATAGGTGTCATTATATATATATGCACAGTCCTTTTTTGTACAATGTATATAGTGTATGTACAATGTATATGGAAATTTAAGCAATTTTATGTACAATTGAATACTGATAAATGAATGACACTGATGAACCACAATGTCACCTATTAAGGGAGGAGTTATAGAGTCTGATGGCCACAGGTAGAAATGACCTCCTGTGGCGCTCTGTGGTGCATTTTGGTGGGATGAGTCTTGCACTGAATGTGCTCCTGTGTCCCATCACTGTGTTGTAGAGTGGGTGGGAGCCATTGTTCATAATGGCCTGCAGCTTAGACAGCATCCTCCTCTCCGACACTGCCATAAGCGAATCCAGTTTCACTCCCACCACATCACTGGCTTTGTGGATCAGTTTATTGAGTCTGTTGGCGTCTGCCGCCCTCAGTCTGCTGCCCCAGCATGCAACAGCATAGAGGATGGCACTCGCCACCACAGACTCATAGAAGATCCTGAGCATAGTCCGGCAGATGTTGAAGGACCTCAGGCGTCTCAGAAAATAGAGGCGACTTTGGCCCTTCCTGTATAGGGCATCAGTGTTCTTAGCCCAGTCCAGTTTGTTGTCAATGTATACTCCCAGATATTTGTAGTCCTCAACGGTGTCCACACTGACCCCTCCGATGGACATAGGGGCCACCGGTGCCTTGTCTTTCCTCAAGTTCACCACCAGTTCCTTTGTCTTTGTCACGTTGAGCTCTAGATGGTTCCGCTTGCACCATGTGACAAAGTCCTTCACTGTCCTCCTGTACTCATCCTCATCACCCCTGCTGATACATCCAACTATTGCAGAGTCATCAGAAAACTTTTGAAGATGGCAGGTCTCTGAGCAGTAGCTGAAGTCTGTGGTGTAGAGGGTGAAGAGGAAGGGAGAGAGGACAGTCCCTTGTGGGGCTCCAGTGTTGCTAACTACTCTGTCAGACACACAGTGCTGCAGCCGTACATACTGTGGTCTGCCAGTCAGGTAGTCAACAATCCAGGACACAAGGGGGACATCTACCTGCATCGCTGTCAACTTATCACCCAGAAGAGCAGGCTGAATGGTGTTGAATGCACTTGAGAAGTCAAAGAACATGACCCTCACAGTGCTGGCCGGCTTATCCAGGTGAGCGTAGACTCGGTTTAGCAGGTAGATAATGGCATCCTCAACTCCCAGGCGGGGCTGGTAGGGGAACTGGAGGGGGTCCAGAAATGACTGGACAATGGGCCGGAGCTGATCCAGGACGAGCCTCTCCATGGTCTTCATTATGTGGGAAGTCAGTGCCACTGGCCTGTAATCCTTGACGTCACTGGGTCGCGTCATCTTCGGGACCGGAACGATGCAAGATGTCTTCCACATCACAGGGACTCTCTGAAGATCCAGGCTCATATTGAAGACATGGTGCAGTACTCCACAAAGCTGGTTGGCACAGGCTTTAAGCACCCTGGGGGAGACCCCGTCAGGGCCTGCAGCCTTGTTTTTGTGGAGTCTCTTAAGTTGTCTTCTCACCTGGTCAGCAGTGAGACTAACTGTAGAGGTGGCGGGTGGGGGAGGGGTGGAGACGTCAAGAGGGCCATCACAGGAGGGAAGCAGGCTATTGTGAAGTGTGGGGGTGGGTGGGGGTGGAGTGGACTTCTGGAGACCGGCAGCAGAGCTGTCTGGACGAGGGATGACAGAGCCTGCAGTGTCAAACCTGTTAAAGAACAGATTTAAGAAGAAGAAGAAGAAGAAACAGCCTTTATTGTCCCACAGAGGGGAAATTTGGGTGTAACAGCAGCCGCAGTTATTATAAATATAAATAAAGATATAATAATTCACACTATTAAGAAAAGAATATATATAAAATCAACAAACAATATTATCCTTAATACTACTACTAATAATAACACTATATACAATGTGCATGATGTGCCGGACTATTTACAGTATATTATTATTATTATTATTATATATTATCCTACATTGTGTAGGCTATTGTGGTTTTTGTTGGGAGCAGTGATGGTTATAAAGTCTTACAGCTGCTGGGAGGAAGGATCTGCGGTAACGCTCCTTTGTGCATTTAGGATGCAGCAGTCTGTCACTGAAGGAGCTCTCCAGCTCAGCAACAGTTTCATGCATGGGATGGGAGACCTTGTCCATCAGTGATGTTATTTTGGTCAGAGTCCTTCTGTCTCCCACCACCTGCACTGAGTCGAGAGGACATCCTAGGACAGAGCTGGCTTTCCTGATGAGCTTGTCTATCCTCTTCCTCTCAGTTGTAGACAAGCTGCTGCTCCAACATACTGCTGCATAGAAGATGGCTGATGCCACCACAGAGTCATAGAAGGTCTTCAGGAGTGTCCCCTGCACTCCAAAAGACCTCAGCCTTCTCAGCAGGTAGAGTCTGCTCTGACCCTTCCTGTAGAGCGCATCAGTGTTATGAGTCCAGTCCAGTTTATTGTTTAGGTGAACACCCAGGTACTTATAAGAGTCCACTATCTCAATGTCCACTCCCTGGATGTTCACCGGTGTCCGTGTGGTGGGTCTGCGCCTGCGGAAATCCACCACCAGCTCCTTGGTTTTAGCGGCGTTGATCAGGAGGTGGTTCCGCTGGCACCAGTCCACAAAGTCCTGAGTCCACTGTCTGTACTCTGAGTCATCCTCACCTGTGATGAGGCCAACTATGGCAGAGTCGTCAGAGAACTTCTGCAGATGGCAGCGTGGGGAGTTGATGGAGAAGTCTGCAGTGTAGAGGGTGAAGAGGAACGGTGCCAGCACAGTTCCCTGTGGGGCCCCCGTACTGCAGACCAGCCTGTCAGAGACACAGCCCTGTGTCCTCACGTACTGTGGGCGGTCAGTGAGGTAGTCCAGTATCCACTCGGAGATGTGGTGGTCCACTCCTGACAGTTCCAGCTTGTCTCTCAGAAGTCCTGGCTGGATGGTGTTAAAAGCACTGGAGAAATCAAAGAACATGATCCTCACAGTGCTTCCAGGCTTCTCCAGGTGGGTCAGAGCTCGGTGCAGGAGGTAGATGATGGCGTCATCCACCCCGATGCCAGGCCGGTAGGCGAACTGCAGCGGGTCCAACGAAGACGACATCATGAGGCGTAGATGGTTGAGGACCAGCCTCTCGAGGGTCTTCATTAGATGCGATGTCAGGGCTACCGGCCTGTAGCTGCTGAGATCCTTTGGATGTTTGGTCTTTGGTACTGGTACCACACAGGAGGTCTTCCACAGTTGTGGTACTTTCCCCAGCTTCAAGCTCAGGTTGAACATGTATCCCATGATGCCACACAGCTGATCTGCGCAGCACCTCAGGAGCCTGGAGCTGATGCCGTCTGGACCAGCAGCCTTTCGCACCTTGATCTTACGTAGCTCCTTCCACACATGATGAGTTGAGAGGGACAAGATGGAGGTGGGGGATGGGGGTTGTGAGATGGAGTCCTCAGAAGTGAAGGGGGTGGGTGATGGCTGAGAGCTGAGAGGTGTGAGGTCCCAAGAAGAAGAAAGGTTGGCAGTCATTAAAGATGGTGGGGCTGACAGCAGGGGGGACTGGGCTGGGGGAGGGGTGGGTGGCTGGTCAAACCTGTTAAAGAACTGGTTCAGGTTGTTAACCCACTCTAAGTCTCCCACAACCCTAGGGCTTGGTTTGTGGCCTGAAATTGAGTTCAAACTCCTCCAAACCCCACTGATGTTGCTCTGCTGTAGCTGGTCCTCCATCTTCTTCCTGTAGATGTTTTTTCCATCCCTGATTTTCCTTCTCAGATCCTTCTGCACGGCTCTCAGCTCCTCCTTATTTCCTGATCTAAAGGCTCTCTTCTTCTCCTTCAGGAGAGCCTTTATTTCAGAGTTGATCCAGGGTTTGTTGTTTGAAAAACACCGTACCCTCCTGGTGGGCACAGTGTTTTCCATGCAGAAATTGATGTAATCAGTGATGCAGTCCGTGATGCTGTCGATGTCCTCCCCATGAGGGGCACAAAGCTCTTCCCACACAGTGGAGCTAAAGCAGTCTCTCAGAGCTTCTTCAGTCTCCTCAGACCATTTCTTCACTGTGTGTGTCACAACTGGTTCTCTGTGTACCAAGGGTTTGTACACAGGCTGGAGATGAACCAGGTTGTGATCTGAGCCCCCCAGGGGAGGCAGAGGTGATGAGCTGTATGCCTCCTTGATGTTGGCATACAGTAGATCCAGTGTGTTGGTATTCCTGGTGTGGCAGGTGACATACTGGGTGAAGGTGGGGAGAGTGGAGGACAGGGAGACGTGGTTAAAGTCCCCTGAGATCAGAAAGAGGGCCTGTGGGTGCTGTGTTTGGAGTCTGCTGGTAGTAGCATGGAGGACATCGCAGGCTGCAGCAGCGTTAGCAGAGGGCGGCACATACACAGTTATCACAATAACATGTGAAAACTCCCGAGGAAGATAGTGCGGTCTCATACCAACAGCGAGCAGTTCAATGTCCTTACTGCAGAGCGTCTCTTTGATGGTTAGATGTCTGGAGTTGCACCATCTATCGTTTACAAACACAGCCAGACCCCCGCCCCTCTTCTTACCACTCTCCTTGGTTCTGTCGGCACGGATCAAATGAAAGCCGTCCATGTTTATGTGTGAGTCCGGGGTTAGCTCGGTTAGCCACGTCTCCGTCAGGCACATGAGGCTGCTCTCCCGGTAGCTCCTTTGATGTCGCGTTAGCGCCGCCAGCTCGTCCACTTTGTTGTGAAGAGATCTCACGTTTCCCATGATGATGGACGGGATGACGGGCCTGTACCTTCTCCCCTGGCAACGACGACCTATGCCCGCACGTCTCCCGCGTCTCTTCCTTCTCAGTTCGCGGGGAATATCGAGTCGTTCAGCAGGAGTAGGCACAGCGGAGCGCCCGATGGAGATCAGCTGGTCCCGAGAGTAAACAATAGGAGCGTGGGTCTGTGTAGATTCTCAGTTATCCAGGTCATAGTAGTCTCTGGAGCTTGAAAAAAGGCGACTGGACTTCTTTTTGTTTCTTGAAGACGTTTCACCTCTCATCCGAAAGGCTTCTTCAGTTCTCAACCAAATGGTGGAGAGACCCAGGTATTTAAACCCCTGTGGGCGTAGTCCCCTGGAGGTGGTTATGACCCTCTATTGATCATGTGCTGGAACACATGTGCCCAGGTGTGAAGGGGGCGTGGGTCATATTTAATCAGTGGTTTCAGTTGAAACCAACTTAGGACTCCGCTCCATTGTTTCCTGTGGCCTATTGAGGTCACTGGAACAAAGGTGTGAATGGGGGTTGAGACGTCTGGGAAGGGAGCTCAGGACAGCACTGTAAGCGGGGGAAAGTTGGTGACGTAATCCACCTCCTCTGTTCAATGATGGTTGTTCACAGTGGACATAGATGGCTTCTTTCACTCCTCTTTCAAACCATCTGTTTTCCCTGTCCAGAATGTGGACATTGGCATCCTCAAAAGAGTGCCCTTTTTCCTTCAGATGCAGATGTACTGCTGAATCTTGTCCTGTCGAGGTGGCTCTTCTATGTTGTGCCATTCGTTTGTGAAGAGGCTGTTTGGTTTCACCAATGTAGAGGTCCGAGCACTCTTCACTGCACTGAACAGCATACACTACATCGCTGATCTTGTGTTTGGCGGGTTTGTCCTTGGGATGAACCAGTTTTTGTCTTAGGGTGTGACTTGGTTTGAAGTATACTGAGATGTCATGCTTGGAGAAAATTCTTCTGAGTTTCTCTGACAAGCCTGACACATATGGGATGACAATGTTGTTCCTCTTGTCCTTCCCATTCTCTGTAGTTTAGGAGCGTGGCCACTCTCGCAGTCTCCAAACATAAACACCATAAAAAGGGTAAATAAAAACAAAGTTTTCCAGAAAAAAGTCTGCTCCATCATGAGGAAAAAGAGCAGAAGATACAGAAACACAAAAACACATCTAATACTAAACAAAATGAGAAAAACACGGAATTAGTGCGGAGCTGCTGAAACTGGCTGCCTGCTCGCGCGGCGCCGGAAGTGGAAGTCATTGGCCCATTTAGCTCATTGGCCCTGTCCACACTGCCCTCCATTCCCCTGTTGTTGCTGGTCCTGAAGCCAGTGATGGTTCTTAATCCACTCCATACCTCCCTCATGTTGTTCTGCTGGAGTTTCAGCTCCAGCTTCCTCCTATAATTGTTTTTAGCCTCCCTAATTGTTGTTTTGAGTTCCCTCTGGATCGTTCTCACCTCCTCCCTGTTGCCAGCCCTGAAGGCCTTCTTCTTATTGTTGAGAAGTGCTTTAATGTCCTTTGTTACCCACGGCTTGTTGTTTGGGTAGCATTTTACAATCCTGGTAGGAACAATGGTGTCCACACAGAAGTTAATGTAGTCTGTGATGCATTCTGTGAGCCTGTCGATGTCCTGTCCATGAGGCTCACAGAGTGCCGGCCAGTCTGTCACCTCAAAGCAGTCCTGCAGTGCTTCATAAGTGTTGTCAGACCATCCCTTAATTGACCGTGTGGTCACAGGCTGACTTTTCACCAGTGGCACATAGCGGGAGCTGAGCTTCACCAAGTTGTGGTCTGACCTCCCTAGAGGGGGGAGGGGGGAGCAGCTGTATGCATCCTTAACATTAGCATACAGCAGGTCCAGTGTTCTCTCCTCTCTGGTGGGACAGTTCACATACTGGGTGAAGTTTGAGAGTGTCTTTTCCATGGTGACATGATTGAAGTCACCTGAAATTGCAATAAGGGCAGTTGGGTGTTGAGTTTGTAAACACGCTAATGTTGAGTGAATGACGTCACACGCCGACGTCGGGTTGGCAGAGGGGGGGACGTAAACAGCCACAATAATAACATGGGAGAACTCCCTTGGTAAATAATATGGCCTCAGTCCCACAGCCAACAGCTCGATATCCGGGCAACCCACACGTTCCTTGATGGTAATGTGGCCAGGGTTACACCAGCGGTTATTAACTAGAACAGCTAGCCCTCCTCCTCTGCGCTTACCGCTCTCAGTGTAGCTCCGGTCAGCTCGAATAGTTTGAAAACCATCAATGGAAACGTTGTCATCTGGAATATCCTGGTGTAGCCATGTCTCTGAAAAGCACATTAGGCTGCATTCCCGATACTCTCTCTGACTCCTGACTAACACTGTAAGCTCGTCCATCTTGTTAGCCAGCGATCTTACGTTGCCCATGATGAGAGAGGGGAGACGCGGCTTATATCCCGTCTTCTCCATAAGTCTCCGACGCTTGGCCCTTGCTTTTCCTGTGCGCTGTTTTGTTCCTCCTCTGCATCCTCGGTGTGTCCGTCTCCAAAGTTCTTCAGGAGTGTTAGTTGTTCTGGTTGTTATGCCGGCCGGCCTTAGCGCGATTAGCTGATCCCGGTTGTAAACAAAGCGGACATGTTGCTGAGCAACGGCGGACCAGGAAAGTGAAAGAAGCACTTTCACAACGAAAAGACAGACCAAAACCCTCTCTGCTCTCATGTTTCGAGAGGGCGTGGGGTCACTAAGTTACCCTATCTATATAAATAAATATTACGATGTTAAAGAAAAGAAAAGAACAAAAATCGATAAACACAAACGGAGCACTGTAACGGGCAGCATGCACATTTCCGCGCATGCGCACCACCAATGTATATATATATATATATATATATATATATATATACACACATATATATATATATATATATATATATATACACACATATATACACATATATATACATATACATACATATACACATATACATATATACACACATATATATACATATACATACATATACATATATATATATATATATATATATATATATATATATATATATATATATATATATATATATATATATATATTAGGGGTGGGACTCGATTAAAAAAATTAATCAAATTAATTCGAAGCTTTGTAATTAATTAATCGAAATTAATCGCATTTTAATCACATTTTAATATTTAACATGATAAATATTAATTTAAGTTTGGTTGATGAATGAATCAATATACATAAGCTTAAACTTCAAAATTTTATTTTCCCACCAGTCTACTACACAGACCAACGAAGGGTGGAAGTGCTCCTGTGATAAGCAAACTCCGGAAATTAAAGTTAAGCTTCATAACTGGATAGTTTTAGTCAACATTAATGTCTCACTTAATATAATTGGAAATTAATCATTCGCTCAACTGTATTCCTCGATGTTGTTATGCTTGTTTTAACAGCTTATTTTGAATAAAGACTTAAAATTAAACCACAAAAAGGAGCAAAAGTTAGTTCTTCGTTTAACCAGCTGCTTTTCCACAGCTGTGCTTCGCACTCACGTTTGCTAGGCGACATGAGCTACTCAGAGGTGAGGGCAGGCGACGCTGATATGAAGGTTAGCTGCTCACTTCCAATCTTTGCGGGCTTCGTGGGCTGCGAAGGACCCAGTCTACGTAGGCCAAGTCCTTCACAGGATGCGGCCCCTGAATTTGGACATTGTGCGTCAATATAATCTGTATGCCGGGAACTCGTGCACTCGAGAAACGTTCCACAGTGCAAAGTGCGATTAAATGCGTTAAAATTTTTAATTCGTTAATTTCCCCATAATTAATTAATCGAAATTAACGCGTTAAAGTCCCACCCCTAATATATATATATATAAACAAACCATCACAAGTTTTAAAAAATTCTGAAAAAGTCAAAATACAGTAGTGGCCCAGAACTACGAAACTTTTCTCGTTATTTCTAGCAAATAGGTTAGTATACATTTCAAAATGTAGAAGTGGTCACGACCCATCAGTGACATCAATGGCTCCAGTCTGTCCCCTGCCCACTCTCTCAGTGTATCAACCACTCAGAAGCAGCGGCGTTTTAGTGACCACGGTGAGTTTATGTTACATCAGAAACAGGAAAAAACACAACACATCATAGTACACATAGGGCCTTGGGGGGCAGGTGTGTCACACAGTGGTCAGTGTGTGGAGCTGCTGAGGTGGCCCCACTTCTGTTCACTGCTGCCTGCTCCTCAATTTTATTTACATCTTAGACATTGAGGGCCTTAGGGGGTGGTGTGGATGGGCGCTGTTGCGCAGTGCTCATTACAATTTTAATAGCACTGTAGCTTTCACACACCTATACATATTCTTCCCACTCCATACACTCACATTCACCCAACATATCATTCCAAACACGTTGAGTGG
Organism: Archocentrus centrarchus; assembly: GCF_007364275.1. Classification (NCBI taxonomy): domain Eukaryota; kingdom Metazoa; phylum Chordata; class Actinopteri; order Cichliformes; family Cichlidae; genus Archocentrus; species Archocentrus centrarchus. The sequence goes on from NC_044346.1 coordinate 40,667,179, forward strand.
AAGGAGGGGGAAGGGCGGGTCTTCCACACCCCAGTTTCATGCACCCTGCCTGGGGTAGGGACTGGCTAGTGGTTTGGGGCCGGGTTGGCTGCTTCGCCGGGGTGCTGCTGGCTCTGTGCTGGTACCCGCTTGCTCACACTTGGTGTCCACGTAAGTTCTGTGTGTGTGCGCATGAATGTGTGACGTCATATGTGTGAGTATGAGTATATGATTTGTGTGTGTGTGTGTGTGTATGTGGGTGTGTGTGTGTGTGTGGACAGCAGGGCCTGGGTATGTGGCTTGCTGAGCCTTGGCACCTGTGGGACATGGTTGCGGAGGGTGGGAGTCACCCTTTCCTATCACTCCCTACCGCTTCCTGCTGCTTCCCAATGCCGCCCCTGGGGTGTTGGGTGCCCGAGGGTCCCGGGGTTCATGGCTGGATGTCCTGGTGTGGCTCTTGGCCCGCTCCCTTGGCGGTTGTGGCCTGGGGGTGGCTCGGACCTCTTTAGCTTGGAGGGGGGGCTCTGCTGGGTGTCGGGCGGTTCTCGGGCGCCTGGGGCCTTGGGGCTGCATTTGCGGCTCGTCCGGGGGGTGCCGGCCTGCGGCGGGGGTTGGCTTCTCATTGCCTCTGGCTCTCTGGACTCTTGCCGTTTGACCGTGGGTGGGTTCCGTCTGGGGTCTCCCTCCTTCCTCCTCTGGGGTGTGTGCGCAGTTGCAATCGGGATGTGTGGCCTCTCGTCTTCTGAGGTCCTGGTGGGCCGTGGATAGGCTGCGTCCCCTGGGTCTTTCCCTGATTTGCCTCTGGATCACGGGGGGCGTGATTGCAGTTTCTTGCCCCCATTAGTGAGTACGTTGTATGACAGAAGCACATACACACATTATTTGCAAGCAACAGCAGGATTGTGTGTGTGTTTGTGTGTGTGTGTGTGTGTGTGTGTGTGTGTGTGTGTGTGTGTGTGTGTGTGTGTGTGTGTGTGTGTGTGTGTGCATGTGTAGCTATGTGGATGTGGATGTATATGTGTGGATCATTCTTTGATTATTCTTTTCTCACCTTTGTTTTGTTTTTTTGGGGTCTTTTTTTTGTTTTTTTTCTCTTCTTTTTTTTTTTTTTCTCTTTCTCACTCCTTTTCCTTTCTGCCTGTCAGGCCTGGTGTAAATAAATAAAATAAAATTAAAATACAAACATAAACAAGAGTAGCCTATTGGAAAACTTACACAGCTATTCTTGGAAAAGCAAATATGTTTGGTACACCAGCGCATTCGAATCATATTCCGATTGCGAAAACTGCCAGACATGACAGGCTTTAAAAAAAAAAAAAAAAATAGAAGTGGGATCATTGTGGATTAGTGTGAATCTTCTTGTTTCTGGTTCTCTGGTGCTCTTGCCCTTTTGGCAAGCCCATTGGCTTGTGGGCTCTGGCTGGGCCTCCCTCTTCGCATGCCACCCTTCTGCTGGGGTTGGCATGCGGATGTCATTGTGTGGCCGTTGTTCTTCACCGTTCTTACACGCCTCTCTGCAGTTTCTCTCCTCCTGCCATCCCCCCAAAACCCCATCCCCATAGAGACGTTGCCTGCTCCCAGACCACCAAAAAACAAACCTAAAATCAACATAAAACTATTTTTATTACTATTTTACTACATAAAACTTCTGATCTGATTTAGTGCTCAGTTCAGATAAAATAATTATAGTGGGTGATTTTAACATCCATGTAGATGCTGAAAATGACAGCCTCAACACTGCATTTAATCTATTATTAGATTCAATTGGCTTCTCTCAAAATGTAAAGCAACCCACCCACCACTTTAATCATACTCTGGATCTTGTCCTGACACATGGCATAGAAACTGAAGACAACAGTATTCCCTGAAAGCCCCCTCCTGTCTGATCATTTCTTAGTAACATTTACATTTACTTTAATGGATTACACAGCTGTGGGGAATAAGTTTTATTACAGTAGAAGTCTTTCTGAAAGTGCTGTAACTAAGTTTAAGGATCTAATTCCTTCATTGTTATGCTCTTCAGTGCCCACACAGTGCAGAGCAGCTACCTAAACTCTGCTCCCAGTGAGGTCGATTATCTCGTCAATAGTTTTACATCCTCACTGCGTATAACTTTGGATACTGTGGCTCCTCTGAAAAGGAAAGCTTCAAATCCGAAGTGCCTGACTCCGTGGTATAATTCACAAATGCACAGCTTAAAGCAGATAACCTGTTAGCTGGAGAGGGAATGGCATCTCACTAAATTAGAAGATGCTCATTTAGCCTGGAAAAAGAGTTTGTTGCTCTATAAAAAAGCCCTCCGTAAAGCTAGGACATCTTACTACTTATCATTAATTGAAGAAAATAAGAACAACCCCAGGTTTGTTTTCAGCACTGTAGCCAGGCTGACAAAGAGTCAGAGCTCTGTAGAGCCGAGTATTCCTTTCACTTTAACTAGTAGTGACTTCATGGATTTCTTTACACATAAAATTTTAGACATTAGAGAAAAAATTATTCATAACCATCTCAAAGATTATTCTTCATGTTCGGCTGCTTTCAGCACTGCTGGTATTTGTTTAGACTCTTTGGCTCCAGTTGATCTTTCAGAGTTAACTTCAATAGTTACTTCCTCCAAACTAGCAACATGTTTATTAGATCCCATTCCTACTAGACTGTTCAAAGAAGTCTTTCCATTTATTATTATTCCAATTGCTTCAATATTAAAAATGATCAATCTGTCTTTATTAGGTGGCTATGTACCACAGGCCTTCAAGGTGGCTGTAATTAAACCACTACTTAAAAAGCCATCACTGACCCAGCTGTCTTAGCTAATTATAGGCCAATCTCCAACCTTCATTTTCTCTCAAAGACTCTTGAAAGAGTAGTTGTAAAACAGCTAACTGATCATCTGCAGAGGAACGGTTTATTTGAAGAGTTTCAGTCAGGTTTCAGAATTCATCACAGTACAGAAACAGCATTAGTGAAGGTTACAAATGATCTTCTTACAGCCTCTGACAGTGGACTCATCTCTGTGCTTGTCAAGTTGGACCTCAGTGCAGCTTTGATACTGTTGACATCACATTTTATTACATAGATTAGAGGTACTGAAACCAACACCAGGTACTGCACTGCAGTGGTTTGAATCCTATTTATCTAATAGACTCCAATTTGTTCATGTAATTGGGGAGTCTTCTTCACACACTAAGGTTAATTATGGAGTTCCACAGGGTTCTGTGCTAGGACCAATTTTTTTTACATTATACATGCTTCCCTTAGACAGCATTATCAGAAAGCATTGTATAAGTTTTCATTGTTATGCAGATGATAGTCATCTTTATCGATCCATGAAGCCAGATGACACAATTAGTTAACCTGCAGGAATGTCTTAAAGACAAAGGCCTGGATGACCTCTAATTTCCTGCTTCTAAATTCAGATAAAACTGAAGTTCTCGTGCTCAGCCCCACAAATCTTAGAAACATGGTGTCAAACCAGATAGGGGGTCGTTTTGACTGTTGGGTTTTCTCTGTATTATTGTAGGGTCTTTATCCACAATACAAAAGCGCCTTGAGGCAACTGTTTGTTGTGATTTGGTGCTATATAAATATAATTGAATTGAATTGTATCAGAAAGATTTAGAAAGCTATACTGGTATATGAGGATTCTAAATATCACATTATAGTTTGCATCTAAATATCATGTCATATTTGACCACTGAACTCACCTTTAAATTTCACATATGCCTTTCTTTCAAAGTGTTGTCAAGAGAGAATGAAGCCACATAAATAAAAAAGAAACAAAATTAATTATAGTCAAAAATCAAGTATGTCAAAATTGTTTTCAACAGGGCAAACAACAAAAACCTGGGCTTTGCACTTTTTACAAAGTTTTTAAAGTTTAAAGTGAACAAAGAAAACCAAAAGAATCTATACAGAATACAATAATTCAGTTCAATCACCTCAAGATGCTTTATATTGTAAGGTAAATACCCTACATAATTACAGTTTAAATAATATACTATTCTCTTAAAAGTACATACTGCCCATTGAGTGAGCTCTATAATAATTTATAACAATGCAATTAATTTGTACTGTTTTATGTGGGACTGCACAATATTTTTGTCTGTTTTTCTACATCCCACATATTGAGACAATGCTCCAGTAGTTGTGAAAGAGGTAGAAACGGCTGTCTCCTTAGGGGCTCCATTTGATGTGAATCAAACTGTGCACACAAGGGATTAAGCATGTCTGTCCTATGCCCAGTTGGGGAAATCAGTCATAAAATCAAAGTTAAACTTGACAGAATATGATGGAAAATTTCACAAAAAAAAATGTGAAAACTAGTTAACTAAAGTAGTCAGCACAGTGGCATGATGGTTAGCACAGTTACAATGACATCTAGATCTGGGTTCAATTCCACCTTGGCCCGGGCCTCTCTGTGTGGCGTTTGCATGTTCTCCTCGTATCTGTGTGGGTTTCCTCTGGGTACTCTGGTTTCCTCCCACAGTCGAAAGACATTCAGTTAGGTTAGGTTAACTGGTCACTCTAAATTGCCCATAGGTGTGAATGTGAGTGTGAATGGTTGTCTGTCTCTGTGTGTTGGCCCTGCGACAGGCTGGCCACATGTACAGGGTCTACCCTGCCTCTGACCCTATGTCAGCTGGGATAGGCTCCAATTCCCCTGTGACCCTGAACAGGATAAGCAGAAGAGGATGGATGGATGGATAGTTAAGTAGTGGAAGCACAGCAGAAAGGGAACCCACACTGATTACATGACAAGGAACTGAAGAAAATACAGGCAATATATACACAAGAGGTAATGAGGGGAAAGCAGAAAAAGTCAGAACTGGTAATGTTAATCTGTGTACCTAGAGTTTCTGCTGAGAACCATTTCATATGCAAACAAGGAGCATTTTAAGAGTGCAAACCTTTGCCAAGGCAGCTCACTCTCTGGGCACTCCGATGTTACATTTCCACCGCCGAGGTGCTGATACTCGTGCCAGTGCTGGTGTTGGTTTCAATGAACTGGCGAAACGCTTAAGAATGGGCCTGCGTTTCCACCACAGTTTGTGAAGTGATCCGTTACGTATGAGAATGGGCAGGTACTTGTCTGGACACGGAAGCCAAAGAGCACAAACATGGGAGAACACGCTCCCCTTTCTTGTGCTGCAAACACATTTTACGGTCTAAACAAAATTACTGCAGCATCTGTGTGCAGCGCAGAGGTAAACATAAACAGTGATTACGAGCAAGACAACAAGTTCGCACTTTGTGTCCTTTTATCTGTGATATGAACTGATACAAAGCAGGAAGTTCAGCCTTAGCGCCCAACCTAATTCACAGCCATGAAAATCACATCTCTTTTCTCAAGTAATACACAGCATGCAGTAAAATAGCAGTAGAAAACTTGACATTGAGATGGCAGAGTCACGCCCTTCTGCAGCTTTTGTCACGTGTTCTTGGTTCGAGACCAGCTAGCCTGCAGGACCCGAGTTGATAACATTTTTCGGCCGAGCACCAAGTGCATTCATGGTGGAAAAACCGCTGGACAGTTCAAATACTGGCACCAGCACTGACACCCCATCGGTGGAAAAAGGGCCCAAGAGCATCCCTGCTGCCACAGTCCAAAGACATGCATTTTAGGTTAATTGATGGTTCTAAGGTGTGAATGTGAGTTTGAATTGTTGTCTGTCTCTATGTATAAGCCCTGAGATAGATTGATTGACCTGTCCAAGTTGTAGCCTGGATGTCACCATATGACACTGAGGATAGCTAACCTTAACCTTGACCCTGAATTGGTTAACGAGATGGATGGATTGATTTTTTTTTTCAGTGACCTGAAAAGATGCCTTTTCACCTTTCCCTTTGACAAAATCTGAATGTTGTTTCACTATCTGATAAATCTGTCTTCAGTATCTTTTTAATTAGTAAAAAGTATGGGGGGGGGGTATCCTTTTTTTCTCTCTACTCTCAACTGATCCAAAAACCCACGAAAGTATAGCAGTATAGCAGAGGACTTTTGTAAAGAGAAGTTTTGAATATAACTTTATTATACTGTAAGGTGAAATGCCCTGAGATGACTTGTGTAACAATAATAATAATAATTGAAATAACCACTGTCTTGAAATTTTTCCTTGTTCCATGTGAATTTCATATGACAGATGAGGACATTTATTTAAAACACATGCTGACAATATTCCTTAGGCATTACATCAGAGGTTCAGTGGCAGAGTGCAGAACCATTGCAAGTGGAAGCATGTAACTAGTTGAAAAATATAAAATGAAATAATTTATTTATCTATTTACAGATGCAGCCACTGAAAATTTCCGGCCGATCCGTGACGCGACCTTGGCCGGTCCTTGGCCGATTCGTGGCCGAACCTCGGCCTAAACGCGATCCCCCGCTAATGACGTAGGAATTCCGGCCACTGGTGGGAACGCCCCTAAGCAGCATTTGGGGAAAATGGTGGTAATGTCTTGTTTATCCACCAGGAGGAGCAGTAATAGTGGAAGCGCATTCATTAGCAGCCCGCTGTATACTGTACCAAGGATCCTCACATCATTGAACTGTAATTGTAAGCGGAACTGTCCATTAAAAACAATAGAAAGATGAGAGTAAAGCGGTCATTATAGTGGAGCGGTGAGTATTGTCTGGAGGGACGGGCTGGGCTTGAAGTTCAGCCCGGGACCTTGGACAGGCTGTGAGCGCTGCACCGCCAGCGAAACTGGGTAAAAAAATAATTAAAATAATTCTGATCACCAGCCGGTTTGGCCTGGCAATGACCTGGGAAGCCTTATCCTCTCATCAGTGTCACATTGTTCTTCCAAGTCTTCTCAATGTTAAGCTTTTTGTTTGTTTATATTTTCCCTTTTATTTTATAATCAAAACTGCGACCAAAATGGCTATAAAAGGCCTTTTCTTAAAGGATAAAGTGGTGTTTGAGCCACAGTTACGACGGAGCGGCGGCTCTTTGAAATGGGACGCAGCCTTCCTGCGGCAGACAGCTAGCAGCAGGAACCGGACGCGCCAGGTTAGCCTAATAAGCTACTGAGGCGTCCGTGACAACCACCATAGAAACAGCCTTTTAAGACCGTTTTAAAAACATCCTCAGAGTTCAAACGAGCAAAAATATATGATTTGAAACAGTTACAGCTGCAGAGCTGTGGCGGCTTCTTTAAACGTTGTTTACATAGATGATCATGAATGATACGATGTAGCTAGCAGTGTAGCTAGCAGTGAATGAGGTGACGTCATTGTGTGCGCATTTCACAGCTGTCTGTCTCAGTCTGTTGTTGTTATTATTCTAATTAACATGTGTTTACTTTCTCTGGACCATCTCAGGTCCACCGTTACAATTTCAGCCTACAAAATGATTTAAATATGAACACACACTCTAACATCAGTGCGCTTTATGAAGTCCAATCCTTAAAATAAATATTATGTTTGTAAACATTCATGTTTCTGAAATAAGTACAGATGTTCATGTTTGTCATTACCATTTTATTTGTTTAGAGAATTGTGAACTTCACATTGTGTATCTAATCAGAGTCTCAGCAACCTTCAGTCAGAGACTGAGACTGGATCACAGCTTTAACCTCTGCAGAGTCACAGACAGACACAAACCTTCCAAATCACACACAAGCAGCCCAGTCTCATCATTTTTGGATGCCTCTACTGTACACTACACTGTGATCAATATATTAAAAATTATAAATGAAAAGATAACATTCACATAAAGCTGTTTGAAAGTAAAATTAATAGGTACTTTCCAATAATATTTTTAAGGATCTCTGTCAGAGACCAGACAGAGCCATGACTCTCAAGAACCAGAGACTGAAATATGGAAAGAAAAAAAAAATCCCTATGAGAAATAAATGTGCAACAGTAAATATTTTGTGCAGTGGAAAATAAACGTTTTGAATCAAAAGCTTCGGATATCATCAAACCAGAAATATAGAACTCATTTTTTTCTTTAATAACACACCTTAGCATGCAGTAATATGACACGTTTCCAAACAACAATACATAGATTTTATTCAATGTTTTGATTGTGGCAGTGAAAACACATGTTGCTGTGCACTGAGACCATGAAGCCCACTTCTCTGAAGCAGCTTCTTCTTCTTCTTGGCATCAAAACAGAGGTGGGAGAAATCTACCAAAAGGAGAAAGAACATCTGAGGTGAAACCAGTCAGGACAAATGATTAAATTATATATAGTAGTTCAATACAGCCTCTCAGGTAGCTTTGTGCTGATTTCAGCTCACTGCTCCTGTCTGTGGACCCGTGGTTTTTATGTTTGTAACCACTTAACTTCCATTCATCTATTTAACTCAGGGAGGAGAAATGTCAGGTTGGTGCAGGCTGGTGAGTTTAGGAGGGAGGTGCGTTTGGTTCTCTGTTGTCATTATCTGAAAGATTTGGTTCACCCTGTGGCTGGGCTGTATCTGGGGTTATGTTGGACCTGTCACACTTAGCAAGTTTCCCAGGTTGGTCTTTATGGTTTAGAACTTCTAGCTCTGGAGCAGCATCTGTGGCTGTGTAGGGTCCCGTTGGTTTTTGCTGTTTCTCCAGATCTGCGTTGGAAATTAGGTTATTGATCTCAGTGCATTCCTAAACAGGCTGAACAAGGTTATATATCGTCACCCTCCTAAAAAAATGGTCAAAGACATTTTTAAAATTTTATTTTTGTCTAAATTAAATTTTCAACATTCGGTTCAGTTTTTTGTGTTTTCTGAAAAGCCTGAAAAAAATCAAGGGAGGGTGACGACATGTTTCATGGCTAAATAACATAACTGCTGCAGTCTGATGGTGACAGCGAGATCTGAAGCAGTGGGTGACGAGGAAGAGGAGGAATACAACAATTTGAAGAGATCCCTCAGTCTACAGTCAGCACAAAGGCTACATTAGTGGCTGTTTGAGTTTCCTTCCATCTGCTGTGAACCTGAAGCACGGAGAACACAAAACATCTCTTCCAAATCTGGGATCTCAATTACAAATTTGTTCTTATTAAAGGTGAAATATGTGTTGTGACCTGGCTTTTTATACACCTGGCGACCCTGGGTCATCAGTGGTAACCCATCCCCACCCCCACACCCATCCCACACACATTCCGATCTACTGGCCCCGTGTACATAACAAAAGGTGGCCTAATGAGATGTAAACTGCCATTTGGAGGCGCTTGGTAGAAAAAGGAGTAGTGTGAAAATGCTGGTAGTTCTAGTGGTCCAAGTTGTTCACCCACTCTACTCTAAGTCTCAGAGTGGGCTTGCTTTGTGGCCTGAACTTGAGTTCAAGCTTCTCCAAACTCCACTGGTGTTGCTCTGCAGTAGCTGGTCCTCCATCTTCTTTCTGTAGGTGTTTTTTCCATCCCTGATTTTCCTTCTGAGATCCTTCTGCACAGCTCTCAGCTCCTCCTTATTTCCTGATCTAAAGGTTCTCTTCTTCTCCTTCAGGAGAGCCTTTGTTTCAGAGCCACAGTTATGTATAACAAGTAATACTCAAGTGAATGTTAAACATGTATTAAAAGAAAAATGATTCAGCTTAGCTCACAAGAAACTGCTGGATACTATTCTGGAAATGCCTAATGAATACAAGGCCACTGTGAGCAATGACAAACCTTTAAACATGATAATCAAAAAGTACACATTAAGTATCATTGCTCACCTTTATTTATGAGAGTGTCACTTCTCAAAATGATTGCATGCTGTCAGCTCTCATGGGTGAAGTTTGGTTTTGAGGGTTGGAGAAGAAGCTTTCCAGCACCTTTGGATTTCCAATTCAGTTCTGAAAGAGCAAAGACACAAACTACAATGATGTATGAACTGGACATGTTTGATTGTTGCTGCAGCACAAAACAGGTTTATAAACTGAATCAGTAACAAAATTATGGTGTTGAAAGTAAGTAGCCTGATGATTCTAGATTAGTGACTCCAAAGCAGGCTGAGTCAAAACCTGAGATGGAGACTGGGTTTGTTTAAAGCTGAGGACAGTGAATCAGTCCCTGCTCACTGACAGGATTCCCAGAGTCTGGAAGCTTCTCCATGATGGGAATGTAATACACTGCAAGTTTCAGCTCATTCTCAGGTGCTGGCAGGTTTCATGGATCCTCGTGTTTGTCACAGAGGATTAAAGGCAGCCAGACTTTCAGTTTTATGTGTATAGTGCCAAATCACAACAGTCACCTCAAGGCTCTTTCCACAGAGGAGCTGAAGGCTCTGCATCCCATTCTACTCTTAAGTATCATAGGAACCACAAGTAAGCCAGCAGTCTGAAGTATAAACAGACTGCTCTTTGTTTAAATATTGAATATAAGAAACTTGCAAATATAAGGTTTGTTTACAGTGAATATAAAGAAATCACGGGAACCTCCCCAGCAGTCTAGGCCTATAGCAGCATAACTAAGAGAGGCTTCAGGGTCACCTGATCCAGCAACTGTGTTCAGACCAGTATCATTTTATTTTACATTGTGATAAGCCTGGGTCAGTTCAGTGCAGATTAAATGAAGCACTGTACTCGCAGATATTGAATATGGATGCACTGAAGCTCATCAGGATATTTATTTGGAATCTGTGGCTGAAAATAATCATTTTACTTAACTAGTAAGTCCAGAAGCTCATATTTCTGTCATAACATTGTTTAAATAGTGAACGCTTTCCTACGATATCCGCTAACATTTGCACAGAAAATTTAAGCTAGCGTCTCAAAGACGGCAAAACCCGCAATAATCTCTACAAATGCATCTCAGAGTTGGGATATCAGCGCTCTCTTACACCACATTAATCTAATTTCAAGTGCTTATTGAACTCACGGCCGTAATAATATCACTATATAAACGCTGTCCATTGAAATCCTCTTACCTGAACACTGCAGCATCCGCCGGAAGTCAGCGAGCATGGCTTCTGTAGTCCTTCTTCTGTAGTCCTTCGTCTGTAGTCCTTCTCTGTCAGTGATCCTCCGTTAGAACGATAACTACCTTCTCGACTGACTACGAGGTGCAGACGGCCCTTGCTGGCCCATATTTACAGGCCTGAAAACCGCTAATAAAGTCAGTAATTACCTGATAACACCCGAAGCGGGTGAACTAATGCAATTAGCTGGACAGCAACGGGAATACGCGTGACCATGGTTACGGCCGATGGGGTGATGGGTACTGTAGTTCATTTATTTATTCATCGTTGGTTCATGGATTTAACACAGAGGGAAAACGGCTTCAGACCACGGAACTCACAGAAAAAATTGGACACCGAATATAGCACTAACCATAAACACGTAAATATAAATTTAGACCTAAAAAGCCCCACAAATGTCATCGTTACAACCATAAGCAGCACCCCACATTAAATGAAACGAGGAGAAATTCATGTCAAAAGGAAAAGTGGCGGTTAAGGATCGCAATTAAAGGAATAATTCAGCTTCTGAGCTTCCAGTTCAAAAGAAAAGGGGGGAAAAAGGGGGACAGGGGCAAAAAAAAAAAAAAAAAAAAAACTATACTGCAGCTTAGAAGCCGTGCTCAGAGGCATGAACTTTATCCCACTGCATTTCAGGCAGGTTAGAAGTCGTGCCGAGTAACACGAAAAAAAGAGGGAATTCGTGTTCATGAGCACGAATCAATAGATTAAATTTCGTGACTACTGCACGAACTGCCGTGAGACCGGGGTGGCTCAGCGCAGCACCGCTTCTTTTTTAACCTACTGTATTTATTTACTTATTTAGTTAAAAGATGAAGTGAAACAAAGGAATCTTTTGGTGATTCGCAATGGAAATGTGTGAAAGGTCATACTGACAAAAATTTTAGGCATCTATTTTAGGTTTTCAAAACTTGATACTTCACCAAAACTTTTTTGAATCACAGAACTCAACGTTTTTGTTAAGAAGGCGCCACCTTTTGGTGACAGTCTACAATTGAGGGAAAGGGGTGTGTTCATGCTGGAAAGTAGATACGCCCAGGAGAAGGAGGGGGACTTCCAGCCCGACGACAGCCGGACGTCGGCCAGCTGGGGGCTGGACTTCAGCTGGCCGACGTCTGGCTGGATGCGGCAACATTAGGTGGCTGCATCTGTAAGTGTTGATGAATAAACTGTCCAACATCTTTAATTTTAACAAAACTTACAAACTTAAAACTGTCACAATCTTCTTCACATTACACTTATGCATTATTTTACTACAGCGCAGTCACATCACATAAATCAACCTTTTTGTCATCCTCTTGAGGGGACTTTACAAGTGCCAACTCTTCAGAATCTTCATTTCTATTTCCGCCACTCTTTCCTTCTGCATCAGTTTGACCTTCATCACTTGAGCTACTCATTTCGTCTCCAACCTTGTCCTCTTCATTCTGTCTGTTCAGTGCCCTCTCCTTCAGATTGTCCCCTTCCGTACTGGAGTAGTCATCAGAGGTATCGCTGTCTTCCTCCTTCGGTTCTCCGTTCTCATTGTTGCTTACGTCACTGTTACCTCCTCTCTCGTCACTCTTCCACTCTTCTCCCTCCTCTGCCTCTCTTCTCTCTGCTTCCTCCATAGCATTCTCCACTCCTCTCCTGTCCCCAAGCCAAAGGCAAACACCTACTTGGTCCACCAGATTCCTGATGCAGGTTCTCAGACTCTCCCTCACATCCAATAGGAGCCTGGGAACAGAGCTGCCCTGACCTGACTCCTGGTTACAAATGTGGTGGACACATCCCACAATCACCATCACCACTATGATGGCCAACAGAATACTAATAAGCCATATTGGTTTCTTGGCATTGGATGTGGGGGATGTGGAGGATGTGTTTGGTGCATTTGTGTTTGTTGTCATTGACAGGACCCTTCGAAAGATCGAGGATGATGTTTGAAATGTGGTGTTTTTCTGTGTATCTCCAGCGGGAGTTTGTGTAAAGCCTATAGCTTGAATTGATGGTGTATTGGCTATCTCAGGAGAATTTTGATTGTTGGTAGAAGATGATGCAGGAATCAGGAGGATCAGCATGAATGCAGACAAAATTAAGATGCCTTTGGTCCTCATGGCAACTGTGTGGATCACTAAAAAGACAAAAAGCAGGAATTGCAGTTAGTTTTTTTCTTCATTTTTTCAACCATAAGACAGACAGTGCCTGAAACCATAAGCAACAGGCAGTCACTAGATGGTTTAAAGAGGATGAAAATGATGTGAATCATAAGATATGACCTTCGCAGCTCTAAACCCACTTAAACATCTATGAGCAGACATGTTAGGTACTGTAGCACTTGCTAAACACTCTTGCTGCAGGATGTGATTAGTTGTCAGCAACCTTCCAATGCCTTCCAGTGCCAAATCACAATAGACAGTCGCCTCAAGGTGCTTTATATTGTAAGGCAAAAACCCTACAATAATTAGAGAAAAAAAAAACAACAATAATCAAACCAACCCTCTATGAGCAAGCACTTGGCAACAGTGGTAAGGAAAAACTCCTTTTTGACAAGAAGAAACCTCCGGCAGAACCAGGCTCAAAGAGGGGCAGTCGTGTGCTGCAACCATTTGGTTGTGAGGGAAGGGAGGAAGGTTCAAGGTCACCTGCCCTAAAATAAGCTTGATCAAAAAGGCAACCTAATCTTAAAAATAGAGGGTGTCTGTCTCCCAAATCCAAACTGGGAGCTGGTTCAACAGAAGAGGGGCATGAAAGCCACTGTATGTGAGGGAGCCACAGGAGCCAATGAAGAGAAGCCAATATAGGAGAAATATGCTCTCTCTCTTTCTCTCTCTCTAGTCCCTGTCAGTACTCTTGCTGCAGCATTTCAGATCAGCTCAAGACTTTTCAGGGAGCTTTTAGGACACCCTGATAGTAATCAATTACAATAATAGGTGAGAAATAGAGCAGACCCAAAGCAGCTTCAACGCAGTCCCAAAAAACACAAAATCCCAATTTTCCAAGGCAGGAATAAAGTCCAAAACACAAAGCCCTGGATCTCAAAAGGGAAACTCTAAACAAAGGTGCACACAGCTCAGAAGAACATAGATGATGACGCGATAAAGGACAGGGGGAAAATGGAGACAGTATATACACAGGAGGTAACAAGAGGAGCGTGGAAACATCTGGGGAGAAGAGGTGGATGAAATTACACAAAGGAAGCAAAATATAACAAACTAAGGATCAAAACCCATAAGGGATGATTCACAATTTTCAACATTTTCCAAAGCGTACAAAGCGTACTCTTTTTCAGACCCCCCCCCCCCAAAAAGTGTACAAAGAAAATGTTGATTTTTTTTTCGTGACATTTAATTTCACCTGGTTCTTTGGTATTGTAATGTAATAGGAAGTATTAAAAACCACAGAATCCCACACAGGACATGGGAGAAAAAAAAACATGGGGGGGGGGGACGTACTTTTGCAAGATGTCACAAAACTTTTTAATTTTAGGCCATGTGCTTCCACGTTAATCTTGATATGGCAGCGTCCGTCAGGACGTTGAAAGGATCAGCGAGAGATTGCCAGCAAAAGGCGCCTTTAATTTATAATTCATGTTGGCCATAACCACGCCAAAACTGTACAGGCATAAAGGAATGAACTGACTGTCTTGCTCTCATGCCATCACTGCTTCGACACAAATGCACACACACACACACACACGCACACACACACAGCGCTACCCCCCCATCCCGTCACATGCTTTGTATGCTTTGAAAAATGTTGATAATTGTGAATCTTCCCTAAGCAAACTCAGAACACAGAAGAAATAAATCAATGACCTTAAAACCTAAAAAGCACAAAGACACAAAACACTGGGCAAAAGGCCCAGGACCATGGCATAATTTGTTTTTGAGTAGACTAAGGAGCTGCATGAATTTAGCTTGAATTCTAAAGGAGAAAAAAAAAAGCTTCTTCTGTTTCTGAAATATTAAAAAAGTGATTTCCTGCTTTATGATGAAATGTCCTGGTTTATATTTCACTCTTCCACATTAACTTAGTGTCTTCTCACTGTGGCAGTTTGTACTTTTCCCTATTTGTTATCTCTTTTCCTGTGGCACTCTAAAGACCTTTCAGTGGCTATATAAATGCAAGTACATTACATTACCATTCTGAACATGTCTCTGGTTCAAGAGCTGCATGTTTTCATTTTGTGGTTATTGCCTCACCAACTTGCTCTATTTTTTCAGAGGCTTTTTCCTCTCGAAGAGAATTTTTTTCCCCACTGTTGCTAAGTGCCTGCTCAGAGGGAGATTTTTGCATTACACTAAAAAAATTTAATCTGAAATTTGGTAATTGTAACTGCTTTAAATTCAGTCTTCTTTTCAGTCTCATGGACTTGAGAATTTAGAAAAGCACAATGGCCACTCTGTACCCTTCTTTTTTAATGTAATCAAATCATTTAAACTGAATCAATACTTCAGTTTGTGTAAAAAAGTTCAATGAGGACATTTAAATAAAGGTACACTCAAAGCAAACCTATAAGTTTCTATCCAGAACATTACTCCTGATTTGACACTTTTCTGATTGTTCATAATGAAAGCAACATTTGGGCATAAGCTATTGTAACAATGCAGTGTAGAACACAACAGATTACATATGGAACTACTTTACCACCGGGAAAGAACATGAAGAAGCAATGAAATTAAGTTCTTATTAATCCTGATTTTAAGGTTTTTGCCTGTGTTGTAGATACCCTACTATGTTCAGCATTACAAATGATGGACAGTTTACCCCCAGACACTTTAACCTCAGCTTATGCACAACTATTTTGATTTAGCTTGAAGCCAGAAAAACTTTATACTTTCTTTCCTTGCATTTTAATTAATTTATGTATTTATTTACAGCATGACCATATTTTGCATTAGAATTATTGTTATTAATATTACAATACAAACACTTTATTGCTTGATATCTGTCAACATTAAATGTAACTGTTTTTAAAAGCATCAAGATTCAGTTAGGATTATGAGACACAAACTCTTGGGCACTGATGTTAAGTGTTAAACAGTCATACTCATATTACCCATACTCATATTAATTACTGCAATTAATTATGGGGAAGCATGCTGTTTTTGGTCCTTTTAGAATAACTATAAGTAATACATTAGAGGACTGAAGAATAGCAGACAGACACTCACTGGGCACTTCACTAGGTACACCTGTTCAACTGTTCATTAATGCAAATATCTAATCAGTAAATCATACGGCAGCAAGTCAATGCATTTAAGCATGTAGACATGTTCAAGACAACCTGCCAATGTTCAAACCATGTATCAGAATGGGGAAGAAAGGGTGATTTAAGTGACTTTGAACGTGGCACGGTTGTTTGTGCCAGAGGTGGTGTAAAGGATACTTCTTAAATTAGTCACTGTCTGTGGATGACAGTGATGCAGAATATTTTATCACAGAACAGTTCACTAATAATGAGAACACCACGCTTTAATGTAAAAAAAAAACAAAAAACAACAAAAAAAAAAAACAAAGGTTAATTACCAGTTTGGCTGATGTGCCTATATCTGGTTCACTGACTGTTAAAGACAAGATAGTCATACTCATTCAGTCTCAGGATGTGGTCACATTTGTGCACCCTGTGTCTGTGCCTCACATAGAACAAATAACAGGAAATCAATTTCTGCAGCTTTCTGCAGCTGCAACAGCAGTGGCCAGTAAGCAGGTGGTTTTCTAACTTGCATCTTAGCACCCCTGTGTGTATTCTATAAACCACACGGGGAAAGGCCTCTCACAGGTTCACTTATCACATTGCCATTAATTCCTATAGTCTCAACATACCCAAAGGCATTGTGTCAGCAATGACAAACACAGCTATCATTCAAGTTTGAGTTTGAGTGAGTGAGTGAGTGAGTGAGTTGGTTGGTTGGGTGAATCATTCCAATACAGAAAATGCACATGAAACTGATTACAGCCACATGTTGGCTAGGTGATAGTAGGTGGTCGTGACAAATTTCTGTACATATTCAAATTTTTATTCATGTATTTTATTACCTTAACTATACAGTTTTAGGAGACAAAAAATTGAATAGTTTCATTTTTCTAATGCTGCAAGAGGAAGGTAACCAAAGAAAAAAAAGCTTTTTTTCTTTAAATAAGGGGAAAGCAGAAGATGAGATGATGAATAATAGGGCTGATAGAAAGCAAAGACGATGTATAAAGAGAAAGGAATTTAAATTAGTGGGTTAGGGTGCCAAAAGGGATACAATATTTAAGACTTAACAAAGCAAAATGAAAACTGAAAGTATTTACTTACTTACTGAAGTAATGGCAAGTTCCTGAAGAAAAAGAATGTGAAGGACGCAAAGTTGCAGATGAGGATGTGAGAAGAGTTACAGAAAAGAAAAACCATGAGAGAGATGATTGTGGGTGGGCGGGGGAACAACAGTCAGAAGTCGGGCTTCATTGGTTCACTGCCTCAAAAACTAGGGTTAGGGTTAGGGTTATGACATACTTTAAGTCTCACAGTTTTCATTTATCCTGTAGTCATGTGAGCTTCTTTTAAAGAGCATACATCCATGTTCCCTGGTGTTTTCCACTTTCCCATTTACCCCATGTGTATTTAAAACCCTGTTTGCTCATTCTCTTTGTCTCGTCACCCCACCTAGCCAGCTGCTCCATCTCATCCCACTGGCTTCCTGGTCGGCCTCCTGGACTGCTTCCGCCTCTCTTGCTGGCAACCCAGCTGGTCCCCTGGACTGCTTCTTCTCCTCTGCTGGCCTTCAGAGGTGCTCTGTCTCTGCCGCTGGCCATGCGGCTGGCCCACAGATTTGTTTTGTTCTCGCTGCCGGCTTCGGCCCCAGGGCCTTGCCACATGGCCTGGGCAGCCCCCCACAACTACTATGTTTCTTTTCCGCCTAGCCCCTTGGCTGTGTCAACCTCTGTATTGGGTTAGGGTTTTGGTTATTAGGCTTTCCCTGTACTCTCTGTGTCAAGTCTGTCCTTCTGTGTCCCGTGTTTAGTTACTTCCTGTTTTACCTCTTTGTCACATTGTCCTTCTTAGGTAGTGATTTTTCCTTATTCTATTTCCTGTAAATCCTTGTCAGTTAGATTATTTGCTCCTGTAGAGCCTTTACATGTTTCTTTGTGTTTTGTAAGAAACCAGCAATAAAGCTGTGTTTTTAGTTCTGTCAGTCTCCAGAGTCCTGCTTTTGTGTTCGTGCATCGTGCCTGCCACACTGCCAAACATGACACAGTGAGCAGTCATAAGACCTTCAAAAAACTTCGCATTGTGCTTTTGTTGAGTTGTACTACCACTGGAGCATGGTATAACCAAGGCTTTTCCTGCAGTCGTGAATCTCTTAAGCTCTGGATTCTAATCAGCTGTTCCACAAACAAGTTACACAGAACACCTGCTAATATTGCTGAATGTCATGTTTAGCTCACAATGAAAATATCTTGCATATCAGATGATTTTTTTAATCACATATTGCTGATTTCCTCTTGCCAGTAGGTGATACTATGACTGCTACTGTATATTTCCATGTAGATGTTTCCAGACATGGATTCTTATCAAACATGTGAAGCTTTCAAAAAACTGAACAATGTACATTTGAGTTAAAATAATTTCTTGTGCTGTGGCAAAACATTGTGGTGCTAAGAAGATTAACAAAAACTCAAAAGCTTTACATTTTAGCATTACCAATGTCTTTAGATTAAACTGACCAAAGATTGCTTTGATCTGATTAGATTTCTAGGAAGACTTTGATAAAGTGTTTGTTAAAGTACTCCATGTTTGATGACAATAAAAGCTTTCTATTCTATTCTATTCTATTCTATTCTAGATGAAACATGGCACTGGGGACAAGTTGCTTGGTCATTTTCTGACTTAGACTGAGAAGTCCAGTGTGCCAGCTCAAATTTTGGTATAAAAACAAGAATTTAGTTCAGTGAAATCAGTTACATTAATTCAGTAATTTTTAGTTTTGAATAAGTTCTTGACAGATTTTTAAAATACACTGGGTTCTCTTGGTTTTATGACAAGTGGGAAGTTTCAGCTGAAATATCACTGCCCACATCATCAACAGGAAAAGTATAGCTAAAGTGATGAAGTACAAAGGCTGAACCAGAAGCAAATTTGTGACAGTGTCACCACACTGTCTGCTTCTGTCACTACAAACTGTCAGAGGATGCATGTCAGCTCAAGGCATGGGAAGAACATATTTTTTCTCTATTTCACAGCAGGTACGTGTATTTGTTTCCTCCTTAGTTAATCAGTTCTTTATCAGCAGTGCTGTGCAGTTTTGTTAAAAGGTAGTAAGAAAGTTTATTGATATACCATTTTAAAACACAAATAAATAAAAGATCAACACATGTCAGAAATAGTCCTTTGGAAAGGCTTTTTTTGTCCTGTCAAAGCAAGCAGCAACATTATTGCATAAAAGCAACTCCACATAGTGCAGGAAGGTTAGTACAAACAGGATTATACTGCTTACCAATTAAAATGAGATGTGTTTGAGAGACAGCCTGGTGAGTACAACAGTCCCGTTATGTGTAAAATATGTGTAAATGTCTAAAATGTTTAGAAAACTTTTCAGATTTTGGGCAGAACAAAAAAATAAATAAATAAAAAATAAATAAATCTTCCAAAGGATTCAGAGAAACAGGACTAAAACACTGACTGAGCATGATTTAGCTATATAAAGCTATACATTTGCAGAATTTAATAAATGAAGAACAAAAGAATACAGTCAGTATACCTCCTGACAAAAATGGCAGCCTAATAGTATTCTAAGTAGCATATATAAACCAGCTGGCCACTAAAACTAAAAAGCAGAAGAATTTTGCACCTTTCTCAAAAGTTTGTTTAAGATATATATATAAAAATTAAAGGTGCAGTCAATATTAAAAAATATTTTAAAGTCTTGTTTCTACCTTTGAAATTTAGTACAGTGGTGATGGCTACTATTTCCATTCACTATCTTTAGAAACATAATACTGTGAAGAGATGACCTATGTAACCCACAACCATTGTGGTTAGCACTTTCTCCAAATGCAGTGCCTGTCTTTAGTATGCTGAATTCTTGAGAATGTTTTTGCTCTCTGTTGCTGTTTGTTTAACTTGTGTCCGCATGCTCAGAGGGTTTTTTTTGACGTATCCTGAAATCATTCATATGACTTGAGGAGTATTCAGTTTTGTTACCCCTTTGCAGAGTACAATTGCTCTTTAAAAAAAAAAAAAAGAGCTCAGGATCCAACTAGACCTGGAACTAGACTTTTCCAAACATCTAAAGGTCATTGCTTTAAGTTTTTTGTTTTGTTTTTTTACATGGCCACTGCTATTGAAAACCATCACACCACTTTTACTGACATTAAAACATAAGTTCATCTTAACATGTCTAACTTTAAAAAGAAATATTTTAAACATTAAGTAGTAGCAATTGCATTTATTAGACTCAGGCAGCACTGGTTGCTCAGGATCAGATATATTTTATTATACAGAAATTATTCAAACAAATTGCTGATTATTTACTAATACAAGGCATGTCTGGTGTTTGCCTGTCAGTTGGTCTACCACTTTGGTCCAGAAAATTACAGTGACTTACTGAGGTATGTAATTACTCATTGCTTTGCGCAGTTTACAGCTGATTTTGACCTCTACAGTGTATCTTTGTAAAGCATATGACATAACCTAGATAATCTCCCTCCAGGAATTTGAGTCCATCTATCAAAAGTGGTCCATGGAAATTAAGTTCATAAATTTGTGCAGTCGTTTTAAATGGCAGGGATCAGGATATGTGAAGTGCCCAGAGAGTGGGGAAGCAGGGAAGAAAGTCAGGCATTCTGTCTGGTGGTGAATCAGAGCTGAAGAAAAGTTGAAACAGAGCAGATGGGCCTCTCTGGAAGTTGAGCAGGTGGGTAACTAAGGTAAAGGCTGGCAGTGAAACAGGTGGTGATTGTCTGGAGGCCATGGAAGTGGCCAGTGATGATGAAACAGGGCACTAGGCTGGCAATGGGGATGAAGACTCTCTGGTGGCTGGCTGGGATGACACAGCACAGCAGGAGGCTAATAACAACAAGATAGGTCAGGAGGCCATCAGAGGAGGTGGGACCACTCCAGAGACTTGGCAGGTGGCCAGCAGTGAAGAGGCAGCCAGTAATCTAAGCGGAACTCCTCCGGCTTAAGGGCTGCTGTAACTGGTCGTTCAGGATTCTCTCTTGCTCTGGACCCACTGAAGATTATCGCTGGGGTGGCTCGGGTTGTGCAGGACACACAGTATTCACTGGCTCAGTGTGATGGGGTGGCTCGGGACTCACTGGAGACTGTAGCTTGGGTAGGATGGACAGAATTGACTGACTCAGGATGATGGGGATTTTATTGATAGATTTGGATTTGTGTTCCATGTGGGACTTTTTTTTTAAAATTGTACATACTTGAGATTTTTGTGGGTTTTTTCTTTTTAAATTATTATTTGAATTTTCAGTTGCTCTGAAGTTAGGTTGGCTGCTTGGCTGGAATTCTTAAAAGATAATTTTTGAATTAAAATACTACTACTTTGCAAACTTGCACAGCCTCCAACAAGCTTCCCCATGTTTTTGATAACCATAGTGATGAGTCCCATGCTATCTATTCTAAACATTTAGGGACTGCTATTACAGTCTGTTAGACTACCTGCAAATTGAAATCATACTAAAGTACCCAGTGCAGTGCCCATACTATTGTAGAGAAGAAGAGAAGTTCAACCTTCTTGAATGAGAGTCAAATGGGGCCTTAAGCTACAGTAGTTTCTTAGTATGGAATCAGTCATTATTATAATAAGTCAATATGGTATCTTATTTTGTAAGAAATTGTATACAAGATTGATATAGATGGTGTTAGACCAGGGAATGTCTACTGTTGGCCTGTGGGCCACATCTGGCCCGTCAGAGCTTTCCATCTGGACCCTCGAATAGTACTGCCACAGGTACTATACAGCAAAACAACATGTATAGGTTACTAGTGTGAATGGAAATTGCTGCTGACAAGTCACCAATTCTTAGAATGGCCCAACTTTTGTTTCCATGTATATTTGTTTCCATGTATACTTGCACAAAAAGTGTTGCTAGGGAAATTATACTGCAGTCCGTGGTTTCAAATGCCTGATGTTGCATAGTTTCTATAGAGATTATGTTTCAGCCTCATTTGACTATGAAAATGGAAACAAATACCAGGATATAGGAAAACATCTAAGCTGAACAAGTTTAGCATTTTTACAAGGAAATCCCACACAGCCACATCTTTTTTCTTTCAGGACTGCTGTGTTGCATTTGTACAGATGAAGGAAAGACAGCCGTGAAAGCAAAAGAGAGAGCAAATGTCACCTTACAGACAAGGGAAAATCTAACTAATGCCCAGATAATGTGGACTTTTGGATCTGAAAACCCAAACATGCTACTTGCCACTGTAAAGAAGAGAGAGATGAAGAGTGACTATGATGAACGTTTTAGAGACAGACTGCAACTGGATAGTCAGACTGGAGCTTTGACCATCACACAGCTCAGAGTCCTCGACTCAGGCATTTACATGTGGCAGGCCATCGGCAATGATATCTTGTTGAAGCAGTTCAACCTGACCGTCTATAGTAAGTACCTCTGCCCACTCTCTTCAGTGGAACTGAAAAATGAAACTAATTTAATGAAAAGGCAGTACCATTCTTTCCCCCACTGATTCTTTAAAGGGTGCACAACTTCTTTCAGCTGCTCCCTTTAGGGGTTGCCACAGTGGATCATCTGCCTCCATCTCACCCTACGTTGTCATATCGAGGCTCTGCATGTCCCCTTCACTACATCCATGAATCTTCTTTGTGTTCTTCCTATTTTCTTTATTCTTGGCAGCACCTTCTTCAACATAGATATCCACAATCCCTCCTCTGCCAATGTTCAAACCATATCAGCCTTGCCTCTATAATTTTGTCTCCAAAACACTCCATGTGAGCTGTTCCTCTGATATACTCATTTCTAACCTTGTCTGTCCTGTTCATGCCTAATAAAAATCTTAACATCTTTAGCTCTGCCACATTCAGCTCCACATCCTGTCTGTTAGTGTCAGTTTCCAAACCATACATAATAGCAGTTCTCACAATCATTGAGTACACATCCCTTTCACTCTTGCTGCTATTCTTCTGTCATAAATCACCCCTGACGCTCATCTCCACCCTGCCCGCACTTTCTCCTTCACCTCTCTTGTGTACTGTCCATTGCTTTGGATGGTTGACCCCAGGTATTTAAACTCCTCTACCTTCACTATATCGGCTCTTAGCACCTTCACTTTTCCACTTTTCTCCCTCTCATTCAAACACATGTACTCTGACTTGCTTTTACTGATTTTCATTCATATTCTCCAGGTTCTCTTCCACCTGCTCCCTGCTTTCACTACAGATCACTGCACTGCAAAAATTGGCTAAGTCTCACAATCCTATATTCAGCCAAAAAATTATTTTTGATCTTGTTTCAAGAGCTGAAGACAAAACAAGATTATTTTACTTGTTTTGTCTAAAAACTAGATATTTAAACTCACTTTGGAAAGATTCAGACTATAATCAATTTTAAGTATCTAGTTTTTAGACAAAACAACTTTAATAATCTTACACATTCAGCACTTCCTTAGTATATCACTCTTAAAACAAAATCAAAAATACTTTTTTGGCTGAATATATGATTGTGAGCCTTTTTGGATAGTCAATTTTTGCAGTTTGTTGTCTGCAATCATCATAGTCCACAAAGACTCCTGCTTAACCTCATCTTTCTCCGACTTCCTCATGGAGTACCACTGATCCACTCTTGGCTACCTATCACATGTTTTCTCTAGATCCACTAAGACACAGTGCAATCCCATCTGACACTTCTTCTCCATTCCTCAAGCATCCTCTCACTCTCCAAGATTGTGTTAATAACTTGGTTTCTAGGAATTTCTGGAACTGTTCTTAAGTGGTTTTCCTCCTATCTGAGCAATGTAACCTTTTCCATTTTTGCAAATAACATAATGTCCAAAGTCACTCCCTTCCTGCATAGCGTTGCTAAAGGTTCAGTTCTAGGCCCCGTTTTGTTCCTCTTATTCATCAGCCCCCTTGGTAAGATTATCAGTAGCTTTAATAAAGTGTCTTACCATTTGTATGCTGATGGCATTCAACTGTACTGTTCCTTCAATGATTCAGAATTACACAAGTTTGATGACTTATGTAACTGTCTCTTGTATTAAGGACTGGCTAGCTAACAACTGCCTTCAGTTAAATTCTAGTAAGACTGAAACCCTGATCATTGCTCTGGAACAGAAAGTTTCTTGGATCAAACAACACCTTGGTTCTCTGGGCTCCTCCTCCCAGCCCAGCCTCAGAAACCTTGGTGTTCTCTGTGACCAGTCAATGTCTCTAGACAGACATTCAAGACATCTGGTAAAAAAAAAAAAGTTGCTTTTTTCATTTAAGGATTATTTCTAAGTTGAGAGCAATGTTATCCAAATCTGACCTAGACATGATTATTCATGCTTTTATTTCCTCTTGTATAGATTATTGTAATTATCTTTCTACTTGTTTTAATAAATCTGCTGTCACTCATCTCCAGCTGGTCCAGAATGCTGCAGCGAGGATTTTGACAGAAACCAACAGAAAGGCACACATCACGTCTGTTTTATCCTCTCTACATTGGCTACCTGTAAAATTTAGAATTGATTTTAAAATTTTAGTCTTGACTCTTCGTTCCTCAAGCCAGAACCCCCTGAGGGTCCCTAAGACCCCGTTTAAAACTCGGGGTGACCTGTTATTTCAGGTAGTAGCCCCCAGGCTGTGGAATGTCCTGCTGCTGTCTCTCTGTGTGGCCGAATCTGTTGATTCTTTTAAAAAGCAGCTTAAGACACTTTTATTCAGATAAGCTTTTAGCTAAGTGTTTTACGAATTGTTTATATCAGCTATTGTTATTTATTTTACTTGCACATTGTAAAGCACTTTGTGATTTTATCTGTGAAAAGTGCTATATAAATAAAGTTTACTTACTTACTTACTATGATTATGCAACTGCTTTCTATTAAAATGGAAAATATGCTTTCCAGAGAAAGCCTTGTGGTATCCTGGTAGGTTTGGTTCTCCATTTCCAGTGAAATCTCTACAATGAATTTGGTAGTGAGGGTTATGGTTGCTAAGGGATTTGAATATTGCATTTAGCATAATCTGTTTGAAATTTAGTCATTATTAGAGCTGTTTTCATAGCTCCCATTCACTCATCGAGATAAAGCTGAAGAGATCACTTTTTGCTCTGTTTGCAAAGTATCCTTGATCCCAGAATTTGATTTGATTCAATTCAATGTTATTTATATAGCGCCAAATCACAACAGTTGCCTCAAATTGCTTAGTAAAGTCAGAGACATTATCAGTTTGAGAAATCTGTATGTACTTATAAAATCACATCAATCACATTTTGACTGTCTTTCTTTCACCAGGTTCTGTTGCTTCTCCATCCATAACAGTCAGTTCATCTTTGATTAGCAAAAGTTGTTCCTCAGTCACAGTGGAGTGCTCAGCGCACAATAGCCAAGACCTGATCCTCTCATGGTACAAAGGGGAGGGAAGACTGAAAAATACAAGCAGTCCTGATTTGTCCTCCAGACTGTATCTACCTCTGGAAATAGAATCCCATGACAAAGAAAACTACAGCTGTGTAGCTGAAAACCCTGTTGAAAAAAAGACCACCAAACTAACCAGAGAGGACACAAATCTGAAGATTGAGTCTGGAGGTATAGTGGTGATAAATGATGGGATCACAATGTCTTCTGTCTCCTTGCACTTTTCAGTTGTATTGAAATAAATTAAAGGCTGCTGAAACACATCAACACTCACTTAATCCCAAAGGGTTATTATTATTTAAAATTATAATCATATAGTTTAGAACAGTCTAAGAGTCAACCACTTTTTTTTTTCCAAATCTCATTCCCTCAGAGCCCGGAAACTGGTGTCAGACTGAAGCTACAGTAAGACTGGTTATCTCTGCTGTCTTTGGCATGGCCTTAATTATTCTTGTGGTGGACCACATCAGACTCAGAAGATAAACCATGTGTGTGCTACTGCTCTCAAGACATGAAGATCTCAAGCTTCACCATGGACCCAAAGTTTTGGTGTTTTGCTCCTTGAGCCACTTAGTTATCACTTTGCTTTATGACACAGTGCTCTGTCATACTGGAAAAGGCATGGTTTGTCATCAAACTGTTCTTGGAAAAGAAGTTGCTGTCTAAGGATGTTTTGGTGCCATTCTTTATTCATGGCTGTGTTCTTTGGCAAAATTGTGAGTGAGCCCATTCCCTTGGATGAGAAGCAATCCTCACAGTAATGGCCAGAGGGTGCGTTACTGTTGGCATGACACAGGATAGCACTCACCTTTTCTTCTCCAGACAATCATTTTTCTGGATGGCCCAAACAATCTATAAAGGGCTTTATCAGAGAAATGCCATTATCCCAGTCTTCAGGAGTCCCTGCACTTTTTGCAGAATCACAGTCTGTCCTTGTCTTACTTTCAAAACATTTGGCCACTACTTTAAGTCAAAGCTGTAGGCTATGGAACAATCATACTTTCAGCAATAACCAAAAAAAAAAAAAAAATCACTAAAGGCTATTTTCCACTGCAGAAAATAGTGAGCTGCCTTTCTGACTGACCAAAAAAAAAAAAAAAAACGTACACCTGTAGGACCCCCTTAGTTTGCCATTTAACGATATAAAATGTGTGTCTGTGTAAGTTCTCAGTCATCCAGCTCATAGTAGTCTCCGGAGCTTCTTCAGAACAGAAGAAGCCTTTTGGATGGGTTTTGAAATGTTTTCAAGAAACAAATAAAGGTCCAGTCCCCCCCCCCCCCCCCCCCCCCCCTTTTTTTTAAGTTGGTGTAAAATATAAAATTGCATGTGAAATTTTTTTGGATAAAATTGCACCCCTGGACTATTTTGACATAAGACCAGCCTTCTTTTCAGATAGCAAGGACAAACTGGGCAATCACGCTTCTTTACAGGTCAGGTTATAGGCCAAATGACAGTTCAGATTACCCAGCCTTCTTGAAGTCATTGGGCAGGGTGCTGTCATGGGTAACTGAGGACACTGAGTCCAAATGGACCATGTTCTGCATCTCTGTTCTTGGGGCTTCACAGATCCACAGCTGCAATGTGGTTGCTGCCTATTGTGGTGGTAATCTCCGGATCGGATGGTGGACTCTGGGACTTTGGAGGCACCTAAGAGGTACTGGAAGACCAAGTGGAATGCAGCTTGGGTGGTGACAGAAGCAAAACCTTAGATGTGGGAGGTGTTCAGTGAGGCCATGGAAAAATACTTTCAAACTATCTCAACGTGATACTGGCAAACTGTCAGGCATCTCCGGTGGAGAAAGTGGAACTCTACACACATTGTGTCATGATTCTGGGTCTTTGACTCAGCATTTTGAGCTTTTTGGGTAGACTTTGAAATTTTGTTTAATTATTCTGCAAGATTCATGGTTTGCATAATTTTTATTTGCTACTTTTATATTTTCTTTTTAAGTATATTTGTTTTCAGTTTCTAATTCTGATGAATTGTTGTTCCTTATGTTGTGCTTTTAGTTTTTCTTCCTGTGACTTGACCTCCCCAGCTGTTTCCACATTCCTCAATACCTTGTGTGTATATTGTTTGCATTTTCCCCTTGCCCTTTGCTGAGTCACTCCTCCTGGTAGTGTGCTCTGTTTCTTATCTCCTGAAGAGTCCTTGTTTCTTAGATTATCCACCCTGATAAAGCCTTGCCTTGCTTATGTTCCTTTTTTTGAGTGATTTCAGCAATAAATCTTCCTGTTTAGACTTTACACCTGTCTGCCAAGACTGCATTTGGGTCCTCATCATGCCAGCCACACTTCTGTAACATGACAGAGCAACTTGACCTTAACATGGACCCAGTGAACTCTGACCTACATCAACAGCACCTGCAGAAAAGGCCTGTGTTTCCCTGAACCAATTGCCTTTGTACATGTACTATCTTCTGATTCTTTAATATATTAAATGTTTA
This sequence comes from Archocentrus centrarchus, assembly GCF_007364275.1. Taxonomy (NCBI): domain Eukaryota; kingdom Metazoa; phylum Chordata; class Actinopteri; order Cichliformes; family Cichlidae; genus Archocentrus; species Archocentrus centrarchus. Next base: position 40,695,050 of record NC_044346.1, read on the forward strand.
AATTTTTTAATTAGTGTTTCAGTTGTCGTTCTTCACAAATAAACAAACACGCAGGTAATACAGTATAAAACAAAAACTTCTGTTTCTGAGCTGGATCTCCTTGAAAGTGTGTATTGTGCTTTTCACTCACTTAAGTCTGTCATGGTCATGACTATGGTGTTGTTGTTGTTGTTGTTGTTGTTGTTTTGGAGTTTTCTGTCCTCCTACTCCAGACCATGGGCTGGGCTGGCTCTCTCCTCCTCTCTGGTATGGAGCCTTTATTCCTGCTCTTCAGTCATGCACACCTGAGATTCATCAATCTGCAATTATCTATGCTATATAAGTGCTCGTTCAAGCCTCCAGTCTCTGCCAGAGTATTGACTACTCCCTGTGGTAACTGCTCTCCAGCGGGCTGCTTTGACCTGTTTTTTTTTTTTTTTGTGCAGCCTTTTATTTTTTTTCCTTTTGTTGGCTGATTTTAAGAAAAAACTTTTGCTCACCTCACTTGCCCTCAAGTTTGGTACTGGCCTTCACTCCACTGCAACTGACAACTCTCTTACTCAGCCTCCCTGCCTGCCCTCCTGGAGACTTCTAATCCATGGATAACAAACCAGCTACCTATCCCAAAGACTGTTTTTGCTGCCACTACCAAGTAAACCTGTTCAGTTGTCTCTCTAAAATTTAATTCCCCCTTCTCTATGGCTTCGCCTCTATCTGGACAATTGGACTAACCTGAATTTCCACAAATAATAAAGGTTTTAAACAGTTCAATTCAATTTTATTTATATAGCGCCAAATCACAAACAGTTGCCTCAAGGCGCTTCGTATTATGAGTAAAGACCCTACAATAATACATAGAAAACCCAATAGTCAAAACAACCCCCTATGAGCAGCACTTGGCGACAGTGAGAAGGAAAAACTCCCTCTTAACAGGAAGAAACCTCCGGCAGAACCAAGCTCAGGGAGGGGCAGTCATCTGCTGCAACCAGTTGGGCTGAGGGGAGAGAAAAAAAGAAGAGAGCCAGAGATTAATAACAATTAATGATTAAATGCAGAGTGGAGTATAAACAAAGTAAATAAGGTGAATAAAAAGAGACAGTGCATTATGGGAACCCTATAGCAGCATAACTAAGGGATGGTTCAGGGTCACCGGATCCAGCCCTAACTATAGGCTTGATCAAAAAAGAAAGTTTTAAGCCTAATCTTAAAAATAGAGAGGGTGTCTGTCTCCTGAATCCAAGCTGGAAGCTGGTTACACAGAAGAGGCGCCTGAAAGCTGAAGGCTCTGCCTCCCATTCTACTCTTAAGTATCCTAGGAACCACAAGTAAGCCAGCAGTCTGAGAGCAAAGTGCTCTGTTGGGGTGATATGGGACTATGAGGTCTTTGAGATAAGATGGGGCCTGATTATTCAAGACCTTGTATGTGAGGAGAAGGATTTTAAATTCTATTCCAAATTTAACAGGGAACCAATGAAGAGAAGCCAATATGGGAGAAATCTGCTCGCTCTTTCTAGTCCCTGTCAGTACTCTAGCTTCATTATTTTGGATCAGCTGAAGGCTTTTCAGGGAGCTTTTAGGACAGCCTGATAACAATGAATTACAACAGTCCACCCTAGAAGTAATAAATGCATGAATTAGCTTTTCAGCATCACTCTGAGAAAGGATGTTTCTAATTTTAGAAATATTGCACAAATGCAAAAAAGCAGTCCTACATATTTGTTTAATATGTGCATTGAAGGACAAATCCTGGTCAAAAATGACTCCAAGATTTCTCAGTGTTACTGGAGGCCAAAGTAATGCCATCCAGAGTAAGTATCTGGTTTGACACCATGTTTCTAAGATTTGTGGGGCCGAGTACAAAAATTTCAGTTTTTTCTGAATTTAGAAGCAGGAAATTAGAGGTCATCTAGGCCTTTATGTCTTTTAAGACATTCCTCCAGTTTAAATAATTAGTCAAATGTCTTCCAGGGGCCAGAGCAGGCGACATTCATGGAAATTTGAAACTGCTGGCTAAGGCTAATCGTAGATTTGGTAAGATCGTTATTCACGTCGGCAGTAATGACACCCGGTTACGCCAATCGGAGGTCACTAAAATTAATATTGACTCGGTGTGTAACTTTGCAAAAACGATGTCGGACTCTGTAGTTTTCTCTGGGCCCCTCCCCAATCAGACCAGGAGCGACATGTTTAGCCGCATGTTCTCCTTGAATCGCTGGCTGTCTGAGTGGTGTCCAAAAAATGACGTGGGCTTCATAGATAATTGGCAAAGTTTCTGGGGAAAACCTGGTCTTGTTAGGAGAGACGGCATCCATCCCACTTTGGATGGAGCAGCTCTCATTTCTAGAAATCTGGCCAAATTTATTAACCCTCCTAAAAACTGACTACCCAGGGTTGAGACCAGGAAGCAGAGTTGCAGTCTTACACGCCTCTCTGCCGCTTCTCTCCTCCTGCCATCCCCCCAAAACCCCATCCCCATAGAGTCGGTGCCTGCTCCCAGACCACCAAAAACCAAAGCTAAAATCAGCAAAAAGCTATTTAAGCATAAAAATTCAAAAACAATAAATAATACAGCTTCATCAACTGCACCAAAAAATAAAACAATTAAATGTGGATTGTTAAACATTAGGTCTCTCTCTTCCAAGTCCCTATTAGTAAATGATTTAATAATTGATCAACGTATTGATTTATTCTGCCTTACAGAAACCTGGTTACAGCAGGAAGAATATGTTAGTTTAAATGAATCAACACCCCCGAGTCACAGTAACTGTCAGAATGCTCGAAGCACAGGTCGAGGAGGAGGAGTAGCTGCAATCTTCAATTCCAGCTTATTAATTAATCAAAGACCCAGACAAAGTTTTCATTCTTTTGAAAGCCTGACTCTTAGTCTTGTCCATCCTAATTGGGAAAATCAAAAACCTGTTTTATTTGTTATCTATCGTCCACCTGGTCCTTACTCAGAGTTTCTGTCTGATTTCTCAGACTTTTTATCTGATTTAGTGCTCAGTTCAGATAAAATAATTATAGTGGGTGATTTTAACATCCATGTAGATGCTGAGAATGACAGCCTCAACACTGCATTTAATCTATTGTTAGATTCAATTGGCTTCTCTCAAAATGTAAAGGAGCCCACCCACCACTTTAATCATACTCTGGATCTTGTCCTGACATATGGCATAGAAACTGAAGACTTAACAGTATTCCCTGAAAGCCCCCTCCTGTCTGATCATTTCTTAGTAACATTTACATTTACTTTAATGGATTACACAGCAGTGGGGAATAAGTTTTATTACAGTAGAAGTCTTTCTGAAAGTGCTGTAACTAAGTTTAAGGATCTAATTCCTTCATTGTTATGCTCTTCAGTGCCATGTGCCAACACAGTGCAGAGCAGCTACCTAAACTCTGCTCCCAGTGAGGTCGATTATCTCGTCAATAGTTTTACATCCTCACTGCGTATAACTTTGGATACTGTGGCTCCTCTGAAAAGGAAAGCTTCAAATCAGAAGTGCCTGACTCCGTGGTATAATTCACAAACGCACAGCTTAAAGCAGATAACCCGTAAGCTGGAGAGGGAATGGTGTCTCACTAAATTAGAAGATGCTCATTTAGCCTGGAAAAAGAGTTTGTTGCTCTATAAAAAAAGCCCTCCGTAAAGCTAGGACATCTTACTATTCATCATTAATTGAAGAAAATAAGAACAACCCCAGGTTTCTTTTCAGCACTGTAGCCAGGCTGACAAAGAGTCAGAGCTCTGTAGAGCCGAGTATTCCTTTCACATTCACTAGTAGTGACTTCATGGATTTCTTTACAAATAAAATTTTAGACATTAGAGAAAAAATTATTCATAACCATCTCAAAGATTATTCTTCATGTTCGGCTGCTTTCAGCACTGCTGGTATTTGTTTAGACTCTTTTGCTCCAGTTGATCTTTCAGAGTTAACTTCAATAGTTACTTCCTCCAAACCAGCAACATATTTGTTAGATCCCATTCCTACTAGACTGTTCAAAGAAGTCTTTCCAATTATTGATGCTTCAATCTTAAAAATGATCAATCAGTCTTTATTAGTTGGCTATGTACCACAGACCTTCAAGGTGGCTGTAATTAAACCTCTACTTAAAAAGCCATCACTTGACCCAGCTGCCTTAGCTAATTATAGGCCAATCTCCAACCTTCCTCTTCTCTCAAAGATTCTTGAAAGAGTAGTTGTAAAACAGCTAACTGATCATCTGCAGAGGAACGGTTTATTTGAAGAGTTTCAGTCAGGTTTCAGAATTCATCACAGTACAGAAACAGCATTAGTGAAGGTTACAAATGATCTTCTTAGAGCCTCTGACAGTGGACTCATCTCTGTTCTTGTCCTGTTGGACCTCAGTGCAGCTTTTGATACTGTTGACCATAACATTTTATTACAGAGATTAGAGCTTGCTATAGGTATTAAAGGTACTGCACTGCAGTGGTTTGAATCATATTTATCTCATAGACTCCAATTTGTTCATGTAAATGGGGAGTCTTCTTCACACACTAAGGTTAATTATGGAGTTCCACAGGGTTCTGTGCTAGGACCAATTTTATTTACATTATACATGCTTCCCTTAGGCAGTATTATTAGAAAGCACTGCATCAATTTTCATTGTTATGCAGATGATACTCAGCTTTACCTATCAATGAAGCCAGATGACACACATCAATTAGTTAAACTGCAGGAATGTCTTAAAGATATTAAGGCCTGGATGACCTCTAATTTCCTGCTTCTAAATTCAGAAAAAACTGAAATTCTTGTTCTCGGCCCCACAAATCTTAGAAACATGGTGTCTAACCAGATACTTACTCTGGATGGCATTACTTTGGCCTCCAGTAACACTGTGAGAAATCTTGGAGTCATTTTTGACCAGGATATGTCCTTCAATGCACATATTAAACAAATATGTAGGACCGCTTTTTTGCATTTGCGCAATATTTCTAAAATTAGAAGCATCCTTTCTCAGAGTGATGCTGAAAAGCTCATTCATGCATTTATTACTTCTAGGCTGGATTATTGTAATTCATTATTATCAGGCTGTCCTAAAAGCTCCCTGAAAAGCCTTCAGCTGATCCAAAATGCTGCAGCTAGAGTAAGTAAAGTAAGTAAGTAAAACTTTATTTATATAGCACCTTTCACAGATAAAATCACAAAGTGCTTTACAATGTGCAAGTAAAATAAATAACAATAGCCGATAAGACAAAGTAAGACATTTAACTAAAAGCTTGTCTGAATAAAAGTGTCTTGAGCTGCTTTTTAAAAGAATCGACAGATTCGGCCATACGGAGAGACAACGGCAGGGCATTCCACAGCCTGGGAGCTACTACTTGAAAGGACCGTTCACCCCGGGTTTTAAACCGGGTCTTAGGGACCCTCAGGAGGTTCTGGCTTGAGGACCGAAGAGTGCGGCCTGAAGAAAAAACGGTCAACATTTCGGTGATGTATTGGGGGGCCTGTCCATTAAAAGCTCTGAAAGTCAAGACTAAAAGTTTGAAATCAATTCTAAATTTTACAGGTAGCCAATGTAGGGAGGATAAAACAGGTGTGATGTGTGCCCTTCTGTTGGTTCCTGTCAAAAGCCTCGCTGCAGCATTCTGGACCAGCTGCAGACGAGTTACAGCAGATTTATTAAAACATGTAAAAAGAGAATTACAATAATCTAAACGAGAGGAAATAAAAGCGTGAATAATCATCTCTAGGTCAGATTTGGATAAAATTGACCTCAACTTGGAAATATTCCTCAGATGATAGAAGCAACTTTTTACCAGATGTCTTGAATGTCTGTCCAGAGACATTGACTGGTCAAACAGAACACCAAGGTTTCTGAGGCTGGACTGGGAGGAGGAGCCCAGAGGACCAAGGTATTGTTTGATCCAAGAAACTTTTTGTTCTGGTGCAATGATCAGGGTTTCAGTCTTGCAAGAATTTAACTGAAGGCAGTTGTTAGCTAGCCAGTCCTTAACACAAGAGACACAGTTACGTAAGTCATCAAGCTTGTGTAATTCTGAATCATTGAAGGAACAGTATAGTTGAATATAATCAGCATACAAATGGTAAGATACCTTATTAAAGCTACTGATAATCTTACCAAGGGGGCTGATGTATAATAGGAACAAAATGGGTCCTAGGACTGAACCTTGAGGAACACCATGCAGGAAGGGAGCGACTTTGGACATTACGTTGTTTGCAAACAAGAAAAAGGTTCTATTGCTCAGATAGGAGGAAAACCACTTAAGAACATTTCCAGAAATTCCTATCTCATTCTGCAATCGGTGTAACAGGATTTTGTGGTCGACTGTGTCAAAAGCAGATGACAAATCTAATAGAACCAATACACTGTACTGACCAGAGTCTGCAGCCATCAATATGTCATTTGAGACTTTTAACAAGGCAGTCTCAGTAGAGTGCATCTTACGAAAACCAGACTGAAACTTATCAAGGATATTATTACTTTCCAAGAAAGTAATCAGCTGCCCAGCCACTAACTTCTCCACAACTTTTGCAAGAAAAGGCAATTTTGATATAGGCCTGTAGTTGCTTAGATCAGCGGGGTCCAAGTTTGGCTTTTTCAAAGTAGGGCTTAGTGCTGCTTGTTTTAAAAAGCATGGAACTGATCCAGTTGAAAGAGAAATGTTAATCAACTTGACAACATATGGGCCAACAATATCAAACACCTTTAAAAACAAAGGTGTGGGTATAACATCAAGCACACAGGAAGACGGCTTAATCCTTTTTAGCAAAACCCTAACATCCTCCAAAGTGACAGAAGTAAATGAGGACCAGGAGCATGCTCTAGAGCCAACACTAGCAATGTTCCCTGGAGGTGGCTTTACACTTGCCCTGATATCATCGACCTTTTTTACAAAAAAGTTTAAAAATCTGTTACAGTCATCAGTTGTGAATACAGGCACAAGTGGGGCTGAGGGTGAAACCAAGTTATCAATGGTATCAAACAAGACTTTTGGATTTTTCTTGTTCTTATTTACAAGATTAGAAAAGTATGCAGATCTGGCCTGTTTGATCATTTCATTTAGTGATGAGATCAGATCCTTTAAATGAAGCCTGTGGACTTCAAGTTTTGTTGATTTCCATAAACGCTCCACCTTACAACAAGATCTCCTAAACAACATAATGTCCTCATTCATCCAAGGGTGTAGGTTTTTGGAAGAAGATATTTTGTGCCTTACAGGAGCACACTCATTTAAAAGAGACAGGCAATGGCTATTAAAAGACTGGGTAAAGGAATCTGCATCACTGCAACTAACAAAACAATTGGGCTCAAATAATACTGAGAATTTCTCAATAGCAGTTTGGTTGATAATTCGCCTTTGGGACAGCACTTTATGAGGACGACTGTTGAGGTTAGTAGACAAGTTAAAATAGACACAGCAGTGGTCAGTGACATGAATGTCCACAACTCTCAGCTGGTCAATGTTAAGACCAAAGGAGAAAACGAGATCTAAGGTGTGGCCTTTCTTATGTGTTGGACCAGAAACATGCTGTTTAAAATGAAACGACCCTGTGAGTGACATTAACTCCGACGCTATATTGCACGACGGGTCATCTAGGTGAATGTTAAAATCTCCAAGAATTAAAACTTTCTCCAATTTAATAACAGAAGGTAAAAACTCAGAGAAGTCCTCTAAAAATGCACGCGCAGGACCAGGAGGTCGGTATATTAAAGCACAATAGAATGAGTCAGTGTTCCCAACCTTAGTCATTTGCAGCTCAAAAGAGGTGAAAGGGTCCGGTTTCATAATCCTGCAGGAGAAGCTGTCCCGGTAGATAACAGCGAGTCCTCCTCCTCGCCTGTCAACACGCGGGGTCCCGAACACAGAACAGTTCAGAGGACACAGTTCATTCAAATGTGTGTATTCCTGTTCCCGCTGCCAAGTCTCCGTCAGGAACATGAAATCCAGGCATTTTTCCTTGAACAAGTCCCCAAGGAAAAAAGCTTTATTCGCTATAGAGCGAGCGTTCAGCAGAGCGATCCGTGCTGGTTTTACCCACCCTGCCGCAGATGCGTGCTGGACTGCTGGACATTGCGGCGGAGAACGGGCGCTGCCCACATACCTCCCCTGGCAGGTGACAGCTCGCAGGATACGCTCACGCAGTGTGGGGTGCCGGGCTAATCGAGTCGGGAAGGTCCGATCAGAGTGCCACAAAGGCGGCGGGACACGGGATGGTGTTGACGCACAGGCTGGGACTGGCCCGCAGACTGGAACCGGCCGGAGGCACCGCTCGTCCCCAGCAAATCCGGACCCGCTCAGCCATGGTGTTTTCCCTCGTAGTTTCCTCAGCGTGGTCTGGGCACCAGCTCTAGATCCCCGCTTCCTTCTCCGGCCTCGGCGCTTAGCTAGCAGCAGGTACTCAGGTGATGACGTCGCGCATACAAAATTTGGAGGGAAAAACTCTGTATACCTGGCCCAGGTAACACAAACATTCTCCATATGTTTCTTTATGCAGTGTAACGTGTGCCGATCATATCGATATTGGTTAACAGCCAAGACACAGTTGGTTGACGAGCTTGATAAGGCAAAATATATTACTAGATAAATTACAAAAGTATGAGAGAGAGGAGACAGAGCAGAGGTCAAGCTGCACACAGGCGCCATCTTGCTCAAAGTGTGACGCAGTCCCTTTCTAGTCCCTGTCAGAGTACTGACAGGGACTAGAAAGAGAGAGCATATTTCTCCCATATTGGCTTCTCTTCATTGGCTCCCTGTTAAATCTAGAATATAATTTAAAATTCTTCTCCTCACATACAAGGTCTTGAATAATCAGGCACCATCTTATCTCAAAGACCTCATAGTACCATATCACCCCAACAGAGCACTTCGCTCTCAGACTGCTGGCTTACTTGTGGTTCCTAGGATACTTAAGAGTAGAATGGGAGGCAGAGCCTTCAGCTTTCAGGCGCCTCTTCTGTGGAACCAGCTTCCAGCTTGGATTCGGGAGACAGACACCCTCTCTATTTTTAAGATTAGGCTTAAAACTTTCCTTTATGATCAAGCTTATAGTTAGGGCTGGATCAGGTGACCCTGAACCATCCCTTAGTTATGCTGTTATAGGCCTAGTCTGCTGGGGGGTTCACATAATGCACTGTTTCTCATTCACCTTAATTACTTTGTTTATACTCCACTCTGCATTTAATCATTAATTGATATTAATCTCTGGCTCTCTTCCACAGCATGTCTTTCTCTCCCCTCAGCCCAACCGGTCGCGGCAGATGACTGCCCCTCCCTGAGCCTGGTTCTGCTGGAGGTTTCTTCCTGTTAAAAGGGAGTTTTTCCTTTCCACTGTCGCCAAGTGCTGCTCATAGGGGGTCGTTTTGACTGTTGGGTTTTCTCTGTATTATTGTAGGGTCTTTACCCACAATACAAAGCGCCTTGAGGCGACAGTTTGTTGTGATTTAAGATTAAGATAGTGTTTATTTGTCACATGCACAGTTATACACAGTACAATGCACAGTGAAATGTATTTTGTACCTGCAACCATATATACACACACATATAAATAAGAAGAATAAAAATTAAAAAAAAGTAATTCACACTATACTCTATATACTATACACTACCTGTGGCACTGACTTCTGTGGTCATGAAGTCATTTGAGCGTCTGGTGCTGTCCCACCTCAAGTCCCTCACAGCCCCCCTTCTGGACCCCCTGCAGTTTGCCTACAGAGCCAACAGGTCTGTGGACGACGCCATCAACCTGACTCTGCACTTCATCCTACAGCATCTGGACTCCCAGGGAACCTACGCCAGGATCCTGTTTGTGGACTTCAGCTCTGCCTTCAACACCATCATCCCTGATCTCCTCCAAGACAAGCTGTCCCAGATGAACATGCCAGATCCCATCTGCAGGTGGATCATTGACTTCCTGATGAACAGGAAGCAGCACGTGAGGCTGGGGAAGAATGTTTCGGACTCCCGGACCATCAGCACTGGCACTCCTCAGGGCTGTGTCCTCTCTCCTCTGCTCTTCTCCCTGTATACCAACTGCTGCACCTCTGACCACCAGTCTGTCAAGCTTATTAAGTTTGCAGATGACATGACTCTCATCGGACTCATCTCAGACGGGGACGAGTCGGCCTTCAGGATGGAGGTCAAACGTCTGGTGTCCTGGTGCAGCCACAATAACCTGGTACTGAACGCCCAGAAGACAGTGGAGATTATAGTGGACTTTAGGAAGCACACAGCCCCTCTACCCTCCATCATCCTGACTGACACCCCCATCACCACAGTGGACTCTTTTCGCTTCCTGGGAACTACCATCACCCAGGACCTCAAGTGGGAGCCCACCATCACCTCTGTCGTCAAAAGGCCCAGCAGAGGATGTACTTCCTGCGGCAGTTGAAGAAATTCAACTTGCCAGCAAGGACCATGGTGCAGTTCTATACTGCCATCATTGAGTCCATCCTCACCTCCTCCATCACTGTGTGGTACGCTGGAGCCACCACTAGGGACAAACAGACTACAGCGCGTTGTGCACTCTGCTGAGAAGGTGATTGGCTGTAACCTCCCATCTCTCCAGGACCTGTACACCTCCAGGACACTGGGGCGTGCAGGTCGGATCACAGCCGACCACTCTCACCCTGGGCACAGACTTTTTGACCCTCTCCCCTCAGGCAGGAGGCTACGGTCCATACGGACCAGAACCTCCCGCCATAAGAACAGTTTCTTCCCCACTGCTGTTGGACTCATGAACAATAACCCTAAGACTGTTACCACCACCCTCCACAAACGCTGATGACCCTATGTCTATGCACCTGTCTGATTGCACTGATGTACATATTAGTGGAATATAGTCTACATTCTTTTATCTTTTAATTAGTCTCTGCACTGTATATTTTGTAATTTTGTAATATTGTGCTATAGTTATAGCTCTAATATCTCTGTATATTTGCAATTGTATACTTGTATATTGTCTTATAGTTTTTATACTTATTTGTTTTTTTTCTGTAAGCACGAAGTACCGCAGCAATTTCCTAATGCTGTGAACCTGTTCACCCATATGGCAATAAAAACCTTCTGATTCTGATTCTGATTCTATACACACTTTTATAAATTATAATATTTACGTTGTGCAATAATGGTCCAGTTAGGGCTCAGAGTTGAGCAGACGGATGGCTTGTGGGTAAAAACTCTTCTTCAACCTTTCAGTCTTAGTCCTCAGGCAGCGGTAACGCCGGCCTGATGGGAGCAGGGAGAAGAGAGAGTGTCCGGGGTGGCTGGGCTGTTTTAGGATCTTCATGGCCCTTAGCCTGCACTGCTTGGTGTAAATGTCCTGCAGGTTGGGGAGGGTGGTTCTGATGGTCCGTTCAGCTGAACGAACCACCCTTTTTAGGGCCATGAAGTCCTGCTTGGTGCAGTTTCCCATCCAGGTGGTGATGCTCCCACGCATGATGCTCTCGATGGTGCAGGTGTAAAAGTTCCTGAGCACCTTGAGTGGGAGCTTGAAGTCTCTCAGCCGCCTGAGGAGGTAGAGACGCTGTCTGGCCTTCTTCACAGTGATGTTTATGTGATGAGTCCAGGACAGGTCCTGTGAGATGGTCACTCCCAGGTATTTGAAAGTGTCCACTCTTTCCACCTCAGCACCACTGATGACAAGTGGATGGTAGTCCTTCTGCTGCTTCCTGCTGAAGTCCACGATCAGTTCCTTTGTTTTGCTGACGTTGAGCAGGAGGTGGTTCTCCCGGCACCAGTTCTCCAGGCGGGAGACCTCTCTCCTGTAGGCTGTCTCCTCATTGTGAGAGATTAGCCCCACAACAGCAGTGTCGTCAGCAAACTTGATGATGACGTTGGACTCTGACGTGGCCTCGCAGTCATGGGTGTACAGTGAGTATAGCAGAGGGCTGAGCACACAGCCTTGGGGGGATCCAGTGTTGAGGGTGAGGGAGGATGAGGTGAGGTGACCCACTCGTACCACCTGTGGTCTGCTGGTCAGGAAGCTGTGAACCCACCTGCACAGGGATGGGCCCAGGCCCAGGTCCAGCAGCTTAGAGACCAGCCTTGGCGCTATATAAATAAAATTGAATTGAATTGAATTGAATGTGTGTCATCTGGCTTTATTGATCGATAAAGATGACTATCATCTGCATAACAATGAAAACTTATACAATGCTTTCTGATAATGCTGGCTAAGGGAAGCATGTATTATGTATTATGTATTATTTTTGGCAAATGGGCACTTTGAATAACTCGAAAACTATAAGTGTTAGGCGGACCACATTTGGCACAGAGAGTCTGTCTGAAGGGCTCTACATGTCCACCAAGTTTGGTGGGTGTGGTATGTTTCCTTTATGTAGCTGCCATTGACTCCCATTCATTTGAAATTTTTGGGCACTTGAAATAACTCAAAAAGTGTAAGTGCCAGGGTAGACCATACTTTGCACAGAGGGTGTGTTGGAGACGTCCTGCACAACCACCAAGTTTGGTAGTCCTAGGCCCTGCCCTTCCTATAGCTGCCATAGACTCCCATTCATTTCTCACACTTGGTCGCCTTCCGGGTAGGGTTAGGGGGTTAGGGTTAGGGTAGGGGGGTTAGGGTTAGGGGGGGTTAGGGTTAGGGTAGGGTTAGGGTTAGGGGGGGTTAGGGTTAGGGTTAGGGGTTAGGGTTAGGTTTGTAAAATATATCTCAAAGGCTCTCCCCACCTCGTCCGACGACTCGGCAGTTGAATGGAGAGCCAGCGGCATGCACGGGCCGTCGCACGTCACGTTGCACCCCAGTCACTGCTATGTCCAGCCCGACTTCTCCACTTCCATAGGGTTAGGGTTAGGGTTTAGGGTTAGGGTTAGGGTAGGGTTAGGTGTATAGAGGGTTGTGGTTTAAGTTATTTCAACTTGAAATATGTTGCACGGGCCTAGGCGGTCCACTGAAATCTCGAACCGTAATGGGTGTTTTATTCTTTATTTCTGTTATGCTTTTATCCTCTTCTGTCCTTTTTGCAGTCTCCCCCGGTACATCTGTTGAAATGACTCTTGTTTTTCTCTTTATGTTTAACAAGACCATATAGGGTGTCCACAGGAATACTACACTGACACAGACCCAAAAGGTAAGAACCAGGAAGTCCATCTGCCAAGCTGTAGAATCACTTTCAATGTGTTGATCTAAGCTTATAAAACAGATATCCAAGTGCAAATGTTATAATTTATGATGTATTTTTCTTATTATATTAATTAATTTTTATAATTTTTAATCTTTCAGCTTGATGGTGGGAATTCCTGCTTCGTTACCAACAATTATTTTTAAACAATTATTACTAACCTTAATATTTTTTTTTCTTTTTTTTTTTTTTTTTTGTGAAGAGGTGTATTGACCCTCATTTTCAATTTTTTTAGAGAAACCAAAATACACTGCACAACACATCAACTATGGAAGCAGAGGGCCGGGTTAGGCAGGTCAGCTCCAACACCAAAAACACATCAATTCACAATATGCCATGCAGAAAACCAAAAGAAGGAAAAAAAAGGGGTAAGTATTCCTGACAGGTCTTTATTGAGAGAATTTATGAGTACATATCCATTATATTTTCTTAAAGAGACATAAATAAATAAATAAATCAGATGTACACATTTAAACCATGTGGTGTTTGTGTAACCAGTTTATGAATCCAAAAATGCTCTGCTCGTCTCCGCTGTCCTACCGACCAGGTCGGGCATGTTTCTAGGCCCATGATTTTGAGGGCTTCTTTTGTGCATTTCCCAAAGTGTGTTATCAGTGGGGTGCACTGTCTACCTCCCCGAATCGCAGATAAATGCTGAGAATCAGAATCCCACTCCAATACACTCGTTAGTTTATTTTTATTATTATTATTATTATTCTCCTCATTTAGTGGCACTTGGTTAAGTTCTAGTTGATTTCCAACGAGATATTTAGTTGCAGGACGTCGATCCATAAAGCGAAGATGGCGGCTGCAGTCTCCTCCGACCAGTGGATGTTATCCGAGGTTGTGTGGAAATGATCCGGGGGAATACACGGAAGTGAGTTATAGCGAGATCTAATGAATTCATTTATTCTGTTCAAATTGTATTTTTGAGTGGCCGGTAACCTGTCTGAAAAGTGAATCTGTGCTACATAAATCTCCGCGTTCGGGAAGGCCGACCGCGCACCCCGAAACACCTGGCGCAGCTGTTTTATGGAAGTTTTATCCGGGTCCTGGTCCTTATTATTTAAGCCCAGGGCAAGCACTACCAAAGCGGTCTCATTGTTTGCTGGTGTGACCTCTAATAACTTTGAAAAGTGGTAAAAGTTTGCCCCTGGGTAGCTGTCCACCTGGACGCTCGTCGCGCCGAAAGGTGGAAAACGGTTCAGGTTTGAGTCTCCCAGAAAGAGGATGGGTTTGCGTGCGCAAATTTTCCAGTCCTGCAGTTTCCTATTTGGTCTGGCTTTATGGTAATGCGGTGTTTGGCAATTTGTCACCCCCCGTCCCTCCCCAGCGCCGAGCTCCGAGCCGCTCGCCCCGGGAGGCAGAGGCAACCCCTCCCCCGGACCCGCCGCACCCGGCGAGGGCTCCCCCGCCGCAACCGCACCAGCAAACGGGGCATTATGGATTTCAGCCATTTTGGCGTTCCCCGAGGTGTTTAATTTCCCTTTAGGTTTAACATAGTGGGGATCAGAGAGGTGTGGGGGATTATTATCCCCTGCGACCTTTTGGTTGGCATTAATATGCGTTCCAATCGTCATTTCCCCCTCGAGATTGTTTTCATATTGATTGTTTAATCCTGCGGTGGACCATTCCGGTGCAGGTCGCGCACGGGCCCCCCCCGGGGAAGCGAGAGCAGGACAGGAGGCCGGAGCCACCCGGGAAGAGCAGGACGAAGCCACGGCCGCGGGGACGCGAGGGGAAGCAGCAGCCCCGGAAACACAGGAGGAAGAACCAGAACATCTGTCAATGTCAGCATCCAGGTAAACAGCCACATTAGAACAAACCTCCATCCCTCCTCCCCCTCCCCTCTCCCCCCTCCCCGTCCCCTCCCCCTCCGTCTGCGCTCCCACTGCAATCCTGGAGCGAGGTCTAGGCATGGGGGTATGAACCTCCACTGATAGTGTTATGGGGTTCCCCATGCTCTTATTATTATCCTTGATAATGTTGTTGGACTTATTCTTTTGTTCCCTCAGAGCCCCCTGCTGGCCTACAGAAAGGACCTCGCTATATAAGGCCCTTGTGGGATTTTCTGTTGTCCCTAAGGAGTTAGGTGGAGGAGGTCCAGGCAAAGCCTGAGTCTCCTCATCCCCGGAGCCTGAGCGGGAGGAGAAGGCCAGCTCAGCATGCCAACTCTCCTCTTCAGGTGCGCCACCACCCTCCCCCTGCGGCTCCTCCACTGGCGGGCGCAACAAGATCTCAGCTGCAGACAGAGCAGAGGGTCTCAGCCTCGCTCCGTAGCGTTTCAGTGCCCAACCCCTCGCAATAGAAAAAGACGTTTCATTCATGACCATACCGGAATACTGTGTGATTGTGTTTTTGTAATGAGTTAATAAAATGTGCATGTTTCTCAACATCCATTCCCTAGTGTTTTGTTTAATCTGCAACAAAACAGACTCAGTTGGTGAAGACGGCTTGATAGAGGCGGAGAGCCGTATGACCTGCCTCATCATCCCTTTAGGGAAATTTTCTGAGGAAATGGCATGATCAATAATTTCCTTGTGATGTAATGCTTGAATAAGCTTAAAAATAGCCTTGGCATTTTGCCGTACTTCCTCAGTTGGTCGGTAATTTATTCTATTGGCAGGTTCGCCGGCCCCCCGCCAACCAAGCCGCCTATTGACACGGCGTGTCGTTCTCATCACCGTAGCAGGTGCCTCGTTCTCTCTAGGCCCCATCGCCTCTGCCGCATGGCCGGTAGGCCCCAATCCTCCTGAAAAAAAGGAAAAAGGAGGGCCTTCTGAGGCTCTGTTAGAGTGTGAGGGGATCCCACCTGTTTTCTGGCGTGTGTGTTGTGTTGAATCCGCTGAGCTGGTCCTCCGCCTCCCTTTTTCCCTGCGGTCGCGTTGTCGCCTCGGAAATGTCCAGCTGTTGTCCTTTTTCTCCTCCTGGAGCGGCAGCCTCGGGGGACCTCGGTCCGCCATGGCAGCCGATGTCCACTCGGTAGACGAAGGCCTGTCCAGCCAAGCCAGGCCGGAAAAGTGTTTTCGGTTTTTCCAGAGAGCCTCTAGGTGATAGCTCAAAAGAGTACAAATGTGAGCCACACAGAGGTTGGAGTCTTTTTTCTCTTGGTCTTTAAGAATTTAATTATCCACGCCAGAATTAGCAACAGGAGAGGGGGATCCCCTTAATATTTCTCCAAAAAGGTTTTTATATCACTTTAATTTTATTAAAAATAGCCACTCTAAAAGAGCCAAATAACCGGCATAATTAAAATTATCAATGGGAGAAGCAGATAAAAATCTTGTAAATAAAGCTTTACTCCCGAGAAAGTTTTTCAAATAAAGCAGCAGTACCCTAACGTTTCGCGACCTCCGTCGCTTCCTCAGAGGGCTAGCAATGAGGCCGAGAGAGAAAGAGACACCTTAAGTCATGATCAATGGGACACGCCTCCGGTCACGGGACCCTCCAATCACGAATCCAAAAGGATGCGTGGGGAGGCTCCGCCCCGGACGCGGCCCATACAGTTGTTTATAAATGAATATGGACATTGTTACTTTATATTATAAGCATCGGAACCATATACTGAGGAGCCACAGATCCTAAAGGGAGAAGGATCCCGAGGAGAGGGCAGCGATGGCCGGCGGAGACGAGTCAGAGCAAAATAAAACAATGTATTGAAAGGAAAAAAAATTTATATTTACACTACAAATCTCTGCCTTTCCAAAACGAGGGGAAGTGTAAATCCCTCTCTACCCAGGTTTCCCTCGTTCAAGGAAAAACCACAAAATAAGTCCATGGGTCCATTTTACATCAAGGTAAGTATTATAGTATAATTTTATTAAGGTAAGTAAATTTGATAGAAGTGTATATATAATATTGTTAATGATATTTCAAAACTATATTAACCATATTCTATTCCTTTTCATTTTCAGGGTCATCACCTGTCTCCTAGGGAGATAAAAGACTTAAAATCACCCAAGAAAAGAAAAGGAAAACAACCGGAACCTCCACTGGCCCAGGTAGGGTCCCACGACAGGTAAGTATAGCAATACTTTTATAAATCATTACATATTAACCTTCATCCACCGTTTTTTTTTTAAATATATATATATATATATATATATATATATATATATATATATATATATATATATATATATAAATAAAATATAATATATTATAGGGTGCTCTTTTCTGTCAAGGAGGAGAGAGTATATGTAGGCCGTGGGTCACCCCTAAGGGTGAAAATTCCCCCACATTGGGCAGAAATAGCCTGAACCCATGAGGATTCAATCCTTATTATTAACCTCTTAAAAGGAGACAGTGCCTGAGCACAAACAGAAGACCCCCCCTAGAAAAAGAGTGTTAATTTTTAAGTTCTTTTTAGATTATAATTAGGGTTAAGGCTTCTCAGGGTTTTAATTGAAGTTAGGGTTCCTCCAGGTTATGGTTAGGGTTGGGGTCCCTCCAAGTTATGATTAGGGTTAGGGCCCCTCAGGGTTATGGTTAAGATTAGGGTCCCTCCAAGTTATGGTTAGGGTTGGGGTCCCTCCAAGTTATGATTAGGGTTAGGGCCCCTCAGAATTATGGTTAAGATTAGGGCCCCTCCAAGTTATGGTTAGGATTAGGGTCCCTCCAGGTTATGGTTAAGGTTAGGGCCCCTCAGAGTTATGGTTAAGATTAGGGCCCCCTCAAGATTATGGTTAGGGTTAGGGTTAGGGTTAGGGGTTAGGGGTTAGGAATTAGGTAAGTGGTGCGGGGTAAACCCCACACAATGCACGGGCCATTCGGGGTCGGGAAACCATCCCCCACCCTGTGTCAAAAAATTACCCATCATGGGTTTGCATGCATATCTTGAGCCATCGCGATATTTCGGCCTTTTTTGGCCTTCTTCAGGCTCGGCTCAAGAGTTTTCTTTGCTTTTTGTTTCCCTCTTTTCTTTCTTCTCCTTCTCTGTTTTTTCCTTTTTTCCTTTTTGGCACCCCCTCTGTCTGCCTACTTTGGCTCCCCTACGCTCCTTTCTGTTTCTTTCTGTCCTTTTATACTGGCCTTTATTTCTTCCTTTTGTTTGGTCTCCTTTTGGTTTTATGTTCTGACCTTTGTTCTTTGTTTCTGTTGTTCGGCCTTACTTTGGTTTTTTGGCACCCCCTTGTGTCTGCCCTTGGGCTCCCCTACATGTCCTTATGTTTCTTCCTTTCCCCTCTTTTGTTTGTTCCTAATTTCCCACCTCTTTTCCTTTTTGTTCCCGTCCAATTTGGTTTTAAGTTGTTCCAGGCTGGGGTTTAGGGTTAGGGTTAGGAATTAGGATAGGGGGTTAGGGGTTAGGATTAGGGGTTGGGGCTGGGGTTAGGGCTTAGGAAGGGAAGGGGTTAGGGTTAGGGCTAGGGTTAGGGTTAGGGTTAGGGTAGGGTTAGGGGTTAGGGTTAGGGTTAGGGTAGGGTTAGGTTTAGAAAAGAACCTGGGGGAAACCCCCAGGGAGTGCACGGGCCATGGACGGTCGGGAAGTCACCCACCCACCCCTGGTTCAAAAAATTGCCCAACTGGGGCTTTAGCATGCTGTCGAGCCCGCCGCGACGTTTCGGCCTTTTTCGGCCTTCTTCAGGCTGGGGCTCGAATTTTTTAGCTTTTTTAGTTTTAGCTCTTTTGTAGCCTTTTTTGCTTTTATAGTTGTAGCTCTTTTTTAGCTTTTTCCGTGTCTTTCTTGTTCCTTTATTTTCCCTCTGTTCTATTTTCTTCCCTTCCCTCTTGCCTTTCCTTTATTCCTTTCTTTTTTTCTTTGTTTTCTTTTCCCTCTTTTTCTTTGTTTTCTTCGGGCACCCCCACCGTCTGCCTGTCGGCTCCCTGACATTCCTTTTATACTGCCGTTCTTTTGGCCTGTCGTTTGTGCTTTATTTTAGCGTCTGTCTATTTTTGTTCTGGCCCTTTATGTTTGCTTTTTGTTTTCAGCTTGGCCTCTTTTATTTGGCACCCCCTGTTGTCTGCCCTTGGGCTCCCCTATACTTCCTTTGTGTTCCTTTCCTGTTTCTTCCTGTCATGTTTGACCTTTTGTATCCAAATTTCCCTTCTGTTTTTCTGTCCTGATTTCCCTTCCCCTTTTCTTTCCTTTTTGTTTGTATGTTTTTCTGTCCAAATTTCCCTTTCACATTTCCTTTTTTATGTTTGTCCACTCTTGGATTTAAATTTTAGGTTTAGGTTGTGGGTAAAATTAGGGTTAGGGTTAGGGGATGGAGGAGGGTTAGGGTTAGGGTTAGGTAGTGGGGTTAGGGTTAGGGTTGGGGGTTGGGGTAGGATTAGGTTAGGAGGGTTAAGTTAGCAGGGCGGGGGGGACCTCCCAGTCGCCAGGCGGCTGGTTAGGTTTAGAAAAGAACCTGGGGGAAACCCCCAGGGAGTGCACGGGCCATGGACGGTCGGGAAGTCACCCACCCACCCCTGGTTCAAAAAATTGCCCAACTGGGGCTTTAGCATGCTGTCGAGCCCGCCGCGACGTTTCGGCCTTTTTCGGCCTTCTTCAGGCTGGGGCTCGAATTTTTTAGCTTTTTTAGTTTTAGCTCTTTTGTAGCCTTTTTTGCTTTTATAGTTGTAGCTCTTTTTTAGCTTTTTCCGTGTCTTTCTTGTTCCTTTATTTTCCCTCTGTTCTATTTTCTTCCCTTCCCTCTTGCCTTTCCTTTATTCCTTTCTTTTTTTCTTTGTTTTCTTTTCCCTCTTTTTCTTTGTTTTCTTCGGGCACCCCCACCGTCTGCCTGTCGGCTCCCTGACATTCCTTTATACTGCCGTTCTTTTGGCCTGTCGTTTGTGCTTTATTTTAGCGT
The DNA here is from genome assembly GCF_007364275.1 of Archocentrus centrarchus. Classification (NCBI taxonomy): domain Eukaryota; kingdom Metazoa; phylum Chordata; class Actinopteri; order Cichliformes; family Cichlidae; genus Archocentrus; species Archocentrus centrarchus. The sequence goes on from NC_044346.1 coordinate 40,714,945, forward strand.
CTGTCTATTTTTGTTCTGGCCCTTTATGTTTGCTTTTTGTTTTCAGCTTGGCCTCTTTTATTTGGCACCCCCTGTTGTCTGCCCTTGGGCTCCCCTATACTTCCTTTGTGTTCCTTTCCTGTTTCTTTTTCTGTCCTGATTTCCCTTCCCCTTTTTTTTCCTTTTTTGTTTATGTTTTTCTGTCCTAATTTCCCTTTCCAATTTCCTTTTTTATGTTTGTCCACTCTTGGTTTTAAATTTTAGGTTTAGGTTGTGGGTAAAATTAGGGTTAGGGTTAGGGGATGGAGGAGGGTTAGGGTTAGGGTTAGGTATTGGGGTTAGGGTTAGGGTTGGGGGCTGGGGTAGGATTAGGTTAGGAGAGTTAAGTTAGCAGGGCGGGGGGGACCTCCCAGTCGCCAGGCACTGGCTGGTTAGGTTTAGAAAAGAACCTGGGGGAAACCCCCAGGGAGTGCACGGGCCATGGACGGTCGGGAAGTCACCCACCCACCCCTGGTTCAAAAAATTGCCCAACTGGGGCTTTAGCATGCTGTCGAGCCCGCCGCGACGTTTCGGCCTTTTTCGGCCTTCTTCAGGCTGGGGCTCGAATTTTTTAGCTTTTTTAGTTTTAGCTCTTTTTTAGCCTTTTTAGCTTTTATAGTTGTAGCTCTTTTTTAGCTTTTTCCGTGTCTTTCTTGTTCCTTTATTTTCCCTCTGTTCTATTTTCTTCCCTTCCCTCTTGCCTTTCCTTTATTCCTTTCTTTTTTTCTTTGTTTTCTTTTCCCTCTTTTTCTTTGTTTTCTTCGGGCACCCCCACCGTCTGCCTGTCGGCTCCCTGACATTCCTTTTATACTGCCGTTCTTTTGGCCTGTCGTTTGTGCTTTATTTTAGCGTCTGTCTATTTTTGTTCTGGCCCTTTATGTTTGCTTTTTGTTTTCAGCTTGGCCTCTTTTATTTGGCACCCCCTGTTGTCTGCCCTTGGGCTCCCCTATACTTCCTTTGTGTTCCTTTCCTGTTTCTTTTTCTGTCCTGATTTCCCTTCCCCTTTTTTTTCCTTTTTTGTTTATGTTTTTCTGTCCTAATTTCCCTTTCCAATTTCCTTTTTTATGTTTGTCCACTCTTGGTTTTAAATTTTAGGTTTAGGTTGTGGGTAAAATTAGGGTTAGGGTTAGGGGATGGAGGAGGGTTAGGGTTAGGATTAGGTATTGGGGTTAGGGTTAGGGTTGGGGGTTGGGGTAGGATTAGGTTAGGAGGGTTAAGTTAGCAGGGCGGGGGGGACCTCCCAGTCGCCAGGCACTGGCTGGTTAGGTTTAGAAAAGAACCTGGGGGAAACCCCCAGGGAGTGCACGGGCCATGGACGGTCGGGAAGTCACCCACCCACCCCTGGTTCAAAAAATTGCCCAACTGGGGCTTTAGCATGCTGTCGAGCCCGCCGCGACGTTTCGGCCTTTTTCGGCCTTCTTCAGGCTGGGGCTCGAATTTTTTAGCTTTTTTAGTTTTAGCTCTTTTTTAGCCTTTTTTGCTTTTATAGTTGTAGCTCTTTTTTAGCTTTTTCCGTGTCTTTCTTGTTCCTTTATTTTCCCTCTGTTCTATTTTCTTCCCTTCCCTCTTGCCTTTCCTTTATTCCTTTCTTTTTTTCTTTGTTTTCTTTTCCCTCTTTTTCTTTGTTTTCTTCGGGCACCCCCACCGTCTGCCTGTCGGCTCCCTGACATTCCTTTTATACTGCCGTTCTTTTGGCCTGTCGTTTGTGCTTTATTTTAGCGTCTGTCTATTTTTGTTCTGGCCCTTTATGTTTGCTTTTTGTTTTCAGCTTGGCCTCTTTTATTTGGCACCCCCTGTTGTCTGCCCTTGGGCTCCCCTATACTTCCTTTGTGTTCCTTTCCTGTTTCTTTTTCTGTCCTGATTTCCCTTCCCCTTTTTTTTCCTTTTTTGTTTATGTTTTTCTGTCCTAATTTCCCTTTCCAATTTCCTTTTTTATGTTTGTCCACTCTTGGTTTTAAATTTTAGGTTTAGGTTGTGGGTAAAATTAGGGTTAGGGTTAGGGGATGGAGGAGGGTTAGGGTTAGGATTAGGTATTGGGGTTAGGGTTAGGGTTGGGGGTTGGGGTAGGATTAGGTTAGGAGGGTTAAGTTAGCAGGGCGGGGGGGACCTCCCAGTCGCCAGGCACTGGCTGGTTAGGTTTAGAAAAGAACCTGGGGGAAACCCCCAGGGAGTGCACGGTCCATGGACGGTCGGGAAGTCACCCACCCACCCCTGGTTCAAAAAATTGCCCAACTGGGGCTGTAGCATGCTGTCGAGCCCGCCGCGACGTTTCGGCCTTTTTCGGCCTTCTTCAGGCTGGGGCTCGAATTTTTTAGCTTTTTTAGTTTTAGCTCTTTTTTAGCCTTTTTTGCTTTTATAGTTGTAGCTCTTTTTTAGCTTTTTCCGTGTCTTTCTTGTTCCTTTATTTTCCCTCTGTTCTATTTTCTTCCCTTCCCTCTTGCCTTTCCTTTATTCCTTTCTTTTTTTCTTTGTTTTCTTTTCCCTCTTTTTCTTTGTTTTCTTCGGGCACCCCCACCGTCTGCCTGTCGGCTCCCTGACATTCCTTTTATACTGCCGTTCTTTTGGCCTGTCGTTTGTGCTTTATTTTAGCGTCTGTCTATTTTTGTTCTGGCCCTTTATGTTTGCTTTTTGTTTTCAGCTTGGCCTCTTTTATTTGGCACCCCCTGTTGTCTGCCCTTGGGCTCCCCTATACTTCCTTTGTGTTCCTTTCCTGTTTCTTTTTCTGTCCTGATTTCCCTTCCCCTTTTTTTTCCTTTTTTGTTTATGTTTTTCTGTCCTAATTTCCCTTTCCAATTTCCTTTTTTATGTTTGTCCACTCTTGGTTTTAAATTTTAGGTTTAGGTTGTGGGTAAAATTAGGGTTAGGGTTAGGGGATGGAGGAGGGTTAGGGTTAGGGGTAGGTATTGGGGTTAGGGTTAGGGTTGGGGGTTGGGGTAGGATTAGGTTAGGAGGGTTAAGTTAGCAGGGCGGGGGGGACCTCCCAGTCGCCAGGCACTGGCTGGTTAGGTTTAGAAAAGAACCTGGGGGAAACCCCCAGGGAGTGCACGGGCCATGGACGGTCGGGAAGTCACCCACCCCCCCCTGGGTCAAAAAATTGCCCACCTGGGGCTTTAGCATGCTGTCGAGCCCGCCGCGACGTTTCGGCCTTTTTCGGCCTTCTTCAGGCTGGGGCTCGAATTTTTTAGCTTTTTTAGTTTTAGCTCTTTTTTAGCCTTTTTTGCTTTTATAGTTGTAGCTCTTTTTTAGCTTTTTCCGTGTCTTTCTTGTTCCTTTATTTTCCCTCTGTTCTATTTTCTTCCCTTCCCTCTTGCCTTTCCTTTATTCCTTTCTTTTTTTCTTTGTTTTCTTTTCCCTCTTTTTCTTTGTTTTCTTCGGGCACCCCCACCGTCTGCCTGTCGGCTCCCTGACATTCCTTTTATACTGCCGTTCTTTTGGCCTGTCGTTTGTGCTTTATTTTAGCGTCTGTCTATTTTTGTTCTGGCCCTTTATGTTTGCTTTTTGTTTTCAGCTTGGCCTCTTTTATTTGGCACCCCCTGTTGTCTGCCCTTGGGCTCCCCTATACTTCCTTTGTGTTCCTTTCCTGTTTCTTTTTCTGTCCTGATTTCCCTTCCCCTTTTTTTTCCTTTTTTGTTTATGTTTTTCTGTCCTAATTTCCCTTTCCAATTTCCTTTTTTATGTTTGTCCACTCTTGGTTTTAAATTTTAGGTTTAGGTTGTGGGTAAAATTAGGGTTAGGGTTAGGGGATGGAGGAGGGTTAGGGTTAGGGGTAGGTATTGGGGTTAGGGTTAGGGTTGGGGGTTGGGGTAGGATTAGGTTAGGAGGGTTAAGTTAGCAGGGCGGGGGGGACCTCCCAGTCGCCAGGCACTGGCTGGTTAGGTTTAGAAAAGAACCTGGGGGAAACCCCCAGGGAGTGCACGGGCCATGGACGGTCGGGAAGTCACCCACCCACCCCTGGTTCAAAAAATTGCCCAACTGGGGCTTTAGCATGCTGTCGAGCCCGCCGCGACGTTTCGGCCTTTTTCGGCCTTCTTCAGGCTGGGGCTCGAATTTTTTAGCTTTTTTAGTTTTAGCTCTTTTGTAGCCTTTTTTGCTTTTATAGTTGTAGCTCTTTTTTAGCTTTTTCCGTGTCTTTCTTGTTCCTTTATTTTCCCTCTGTTCTATTTTCTTCCCTTCCCTCTTGCCTTTCCTTTATTCCTTTCTTTTTTTCTTTGTTTTCTTTTCCCTCTTTTTCTTTGTTTTCTTCGGGCACCCCCACCGTCTGCCTGTCGGCTCCCTGACATTCCTTTTATACTGCCGTTCTTTTGGCCTGTCGTTTGTGCTTTATTTTAGCGTCTGTCTATTTTTGTTCTGGCCCTTTATGTTTGCTTTTTGTTTTCAGCTTGGCCTCTTTTATTTGGCACCCCCTGTTGTCTGCCCTTGGGCTCCCCTATACTTCCTTTGTGTTCCTTTCCTGTTTCTTTTTCTGTCCTGATTTCCCTTCCCCTTTTTTTTCCTTTTTGTTTATGTTTTTCTGTCCTAATTTCCCTTTCCAATTTCCTTTTTTATGTTTGTCCACTCTTGGTTTTAAATTTTAGGTTTAGGTTGTGGGTAAAATTAGGGTTAGGGTTAGGGGATGGAGGAGGGTTAGGGTTAGGGGTAGGTATTGGGGTTAGGGTTAGGGTTGGGGGTTGGGGTAGGATTAGGTTAGGAGGGTTAAGTTAGCAGGCGGGGGGTAGGGTTAGGTTAGGGTAGGGTTAGGGTTAGGGTTAGGGGGGTTAGGGTTAGGGTTAGGGTTAGGGTTAGGGTTAGGGTTAGGGTTAGGGGGTTAGGGTAGGGGGGGTTTGGGTTAGGGGTTAGGGTTAGGGTTTAGGGGTAGGGTTAGGTTGGGTTAGGGTGTAGGGGTAGGGTTAGGTTTAGGTTAAGGGTTAGGGTTAGGGTTAGGGTTAGGGTTAGGGGGTTAGGGTTAGGGTTAGGGTTAGGGTTAGGGGGGGTTAGGGGTTAGGGTTAGGGTTAGGGTTAGGGTTAGGGTAGGGGGTTAGGGGTTAGGGTTAGGGTTAGGGTTAGGGTTAGGGTTAGGGTTAGGGTTAGGGGTTAGGGTTAGGGACCTTGAGTATGAGGTAGGGGCCCAGCGGTCACCAGGCCCCACCTATGCACTGGCCATCCGGTCGGGCACAACACCCTTCCCCTGTTCAAAAAATTACCCATCTTGGGTCTTATGTAAAAAATTGCCAAGTGCCCGTCGCGACGTTTCGACCGTATAGGTCTTCTCAGGCTGGGCTTGGGGCTAAATGATTTTTTTGACGCCTGTTTTGGCCTTTTTATGCTGTCCAATTTCCTTCGTTTTTCCTTTTCTGTTTCCCTTTTTCCCTTTTTGCTTTTTCTATCCCTTTCTTTTCCTTTTATTCCCTTAATTCCCTCCCTGTGTCCTTTTTCCTTTTTTCCAATTTCCCTTTTTCCTCCAATTTTCCCTTTTGATGTTTTTCCTCTGTCACCTTTCCTCTTTTCCTTCTCGGCTTCCCCTATTCTGCTGCGGGAGGGGAAGGTTCCTTATCTCCTATATACCTCATTTTGGGCTTTAAATGGGGAGGAGGAACCTTTTATTTCCTTCTCCTTTAGCCAAGGGGGCGTTTAGCGAAGGATTAGGCTTAAGGTTAGGGTTCAGGGTCAAGGGGGGGGAAGGATAAATTAGGGTTTAGGGTAAGGGTTAAGGTTAGGGTTAGGGTTGGGGTTGGGGTTAGGGATAGTGCCGGGTGATTGGGTTTAAATTTAGTTTAGGGGGTGGTGGAAGGACCAAATTAGTTTTAGATTTTTTGGGGGGGAGGGGGGCATCGTGTCCTGCCCCGGGGCACGGGCTGGTTAGGGACCTTGAGTATGAGGTAGGGGCCCAGCGGTCACCAGGCCCCACCTATGCACTGGCCATCCGGTCGGGCACAACACCCTTCCCCTGTTCAAAAAATTACCCATCTTGGGTCTTATGTAAAAAATTGCCAAGTGCCCGTCGCGACGTTTCG